>NC_053023.1:708161962-708268644 GCF_003073215.2 Triticum urartu
CATCACGTCCGTGTCAACTAGACCGACTCCTTCCTGCATCTACTACTATTACTCCACACATCAATCGACTCTTGTCTACATCTAGAGTATTAAGTTCATGAAGAACAGAGTAACACTGTAAGTAAGATGACATGATGTAGAGGAATAAACTCAAGTAATATGATGTAAACCCCATCTTTTTATCCTCGATGGTAACAATACAATATGTGCCTTGCTTCCCCTACTGTCACTGGGAAAGGACACCGCAAGATTGAAACCAAAGCTAAGCGCTTCTCCCGTTGCAAGAAAAACCAATCTAGTTGGCCAAACTAAACCGATAGTTCGAAGAGAATTACAAAGATATCAAATCATGCATATAAGAATTCAGAGAAGATTCAAATAATATTCATAGATAAGCTGATCATAAATCCACAATTCATCGGATCTCGACAAACACACCGCGAAAAAAGATTACATCGGATAGATCTTCGAGAATGATAACCCACAAGTATAGGGGATCGCAACAGTTTTCGAGGGTAGAGTATTCAAACCAAATTTATAGATTCGACACAAGGGGAGCCAAAGAATATTTGAAGGTATTAGTAGATGAGTTGTCAATTCAACCACACATGGAGATTAATTATCTGCAGCAAAGTGATCAGTAGCAAAGTAGTATGATAGTTTTGATAGTAGTGACAGCAGTAATAGCAATGGTAACAGTGATAGCAGTAATTTTGTAGCAAGTGTAACAGTGATGATAGTAGTAGTAACTTAGCAAGAACAATATAAGATAAATTCGTAGGCATTGGATCGGTGTTGGATGATATTCATCGTGAGACAGTTATAACCTAGGGCGATATGGCACTAGCTCGAGTTCGTCAATATAATGTAGGCATGTCTTCCATAAATAGTCATACGTGCTTATGGAAAGAACTTGCAATGACATCTTTTGTCCTACTCTCCCATGGCAGCGGGGTCCTATTGGAAACTAAGGGATATTAAGGCCTCCATTTAATAGAGAACCAGAACAAAGCATTAACACACGGTGAATACATTAACTCCTCATACTACGGTCATCACCGGGAGTGGTCCCGACTATTGTCACTCCGGGGTTGACAGATCATAACACGTAGCAGGTGACTATAACTTGCAAGATCGGATCTAAAACATGGATATAATGATGATAACATAAATGGTTCAGATCTGAAATCATGGCACTCGGGCCCAAAGTGACAAGCATTGAGCATGGCAAAGTCATCGCAACATCAATCTTAGAACATAGTGGATACTAGGGATCAAGCCCTAACAAAACTAACTTGATTAGATGATGAATCTCATCCAACTCCTCATCGACCAGCGAGCCTACGAAGGAATTAATCACTCCTGGTGGGGAGCATCATGGAATTGGCGATGGAGAAGGGTTGGTGATGATGAAGAACTAAGATCTCCCTCTCCCGAGCCCCAAACGGACTCCAGATCTGGCCTCCCGATGAAGAACAAGAGGTGACAGCGGCTCCATCTCGTGGATCATGATAATTCTTTCTCCCTTATTTTTTCTAGAACAATAGGATTTTATAGCGTCGGTTTCAGGGTCTGCGGGGCCAACGGTAGGGGACAACCCACCTGGGCGCGCCAGGAGAGGGGGCGTGCCCTGGTGGGTTGTGCCCGCCCAGATGCCCCTCTCTGGTGGATATTGGCTCCAGAAATTCTTATTTATTGTATAAAAATTCCTCGCAAAGTTTCGTTCCATTCCGAGAACTTTTATTTCTACACAAAAACAACACCATAGTAGTTCTGCTGAAAATAGCGTCAGTCTGGGGTTAGTTTCATTCAAATCATGCAAATTACAGTCTAAACAAGAGGAAAAGCGTTAGGAAAAGTACATACGTTGGAGACGTATCAGAGAACATCGAGGAGAACATGGTATTGAGAATCAAAGAGAGAGAAGAAGCCATCTAGCTACTAGCTATGGACCTGTAGGTCTGAGGTAAACTACTCACACTTCATCGAAAGGGCAATAGAGTTGATGTAGAATCCCTCCGTGGTCGAATCCCCCTCTGGCAGGCTGCCGGAAAAGGCTTCAAGATGGGATCTCATGGGAACATAATGTTGCGGTGGTGGAAAAGTGTTTTCATGGATGCTTCTGGTGGTTTGGGAATATATGTGAATATATAGGAGGAAGATCTAGGCCAGGGGGTCACCGAGGGGCCTGATGTCTGCTACAACTACTCGGTATTTCCCCAAAGAGGAAGGGATGATGCAGCACAACGACGATAGGTATTTCCCTCAGTGATGATACCAAGGTTATCGAACCAGTGGTAGAACCAAGCAACACTACATAAACAACACCTGCACACAAATAACAAATACTCGCAACCCGATGTGCCAAAGGGGTTGTCAATCCCTTTCAGGTAACGGCGCCAAAAATTGGCAAAGAGACATGAGAGAGTTGTAAATCTTGATAGATCGAACGCCAAATAAAATAAATTGCAGCAAGGTATTTTTGTATTTTCGGGTTTAATAGATCTGAAAATAAAAGGCAAATAAAATAGATCGCAAAAGCAAATAATATGAGAAAGAGACCTGGGGGCCGTAGGTTTCACTAGTGGCTTCTCTCGAGAAAAATAGAAAATGGTGGGTAAACAAATTACAGTTGGGCAATTGATAGAACTTCAAATAATCATGACGATATCCAGGCAATGATCATTATATAGGCACCATGTCCAAGATTAGTAGACCGACTCCTGCCTGCATCTACTACTATTACTCCACACATCGACCGCTATCCAGCATGCATCTAGCGTATTAAGTTCATGGAGAAATGGGGTAATGCAATAAGAAAGATGACATGATGTAGACAATATCTATTTATGTAGAAATAGACCCCATCGTTTTATCCTTAGTAGAAACGATACATACGTGTCGGTTCCCCTTCTGTCACTGGTATCAAGCACCGTAAGATCGAACCCACTACAAAGCACCTCCTCCCATTGCAATATAAATAGATCAAGTTGGCCAAACAAAACCAAAATATCAGAGAAGAAATACAAGGCTATAAGAAATCATGCATATAAGAGATCAAGGAAACTCAAATAACTTTCACGGATAAAAAGAGATAGATCTGATCATAAACTCAAAGTTCATCGGATCCCAACAAACACACCGCAAAAGAATTACATCATATGGATCTTCAAGAGACCATTATATTAAGAATCAAACGAGAGAGAGGAAGCCATCTAGCTACTAACTACGGGCCCGAAGATCTACAAAGAACTACTGGCGCATCATCAGAGAGGCACCAATGGAAGTGGCGAACTCCTCCGTGATGGTTCTAGATTGGATCTGGTGGTTCTGGACTCTGCAGCGGCTGGAATTGATTTCCGTCGACTCCCCTAGGGTTTCTGAAATATTGCGGTATTTATAGAGCAAAGAGGTGGTCCGGGGGCACCCGAGGTGGGCACAACCCACCAGGGCGCGCCTGGGCCTCCATGCGTGCCCTAGTGGGTTGTGCTCCCCTTGGAGCACTCCCCCAGGCGCTTCTCCAGCCCAATTGATGTCTTCTGGTCCAAAAAAATCCACAAAAAGTTTCGCTGTTTTTGGACTCCATTTGGTATTGATTACCCGTGATGTAGAAAACATGCAAAAAATGCATCTGGCACTTGGCACTATGGCAATAGGTTAGTACCCAAAAATGATATAAAATGACTATAAAATGATTATAAAACATCCAAGAATGATAATATAACTGCATGGAACAATAAAAAATTATAGATATGTTGGAGACGTATCAGCATCCCCAAGCTTAATTCCTGCTCGTCCTCGAGTAGGTAAATGATAAAAACAGAATATTTGATGTGGAATGTTGCCTAACATGTCATCTCATATTTTTTCTTTATAGCATGGACATTTGGACTTTTATATTGTTCAAAGCAATAGTTTAGTTTTGACATGATAATTTAGATACTCAAGCATACCAACAAGCAACCATGTCTTTCAAAATATTAACGATAAAATGAGTTATCCCTAACCCATCATGCTTAATCATTGATCCATTCATGAAACACACTCGCATATTAACTACACTCAATGCTCAAGTTCGATCATAGTGCCCCCTAGTTGGTGCTTTTATAAGAGAGGATGGAGACTCAAATTAAAAATTGCATAAAGTAAAAGAAAGGCCCTTCGCAGAGGGAAGTAGGGATTTGTAGAGGTGCCAGAGCTCAAAGCGAAAACTTAAGAGATAAAAACATTTTGAGAGGCATACTTTTCCCACCCGCGAAAACGACTTAGAGTTCCCAACACTTTCCATGCTAGATATATCATAGGAGGTTCCGAAACACAAATTAAAGTTTATTCCTTTTTCCACCATATTTTCACTTTCAATGGCTAACCGTATCCACGGGTGCCTTCCATAACAACACTTTCCAAGGAATTTATTGTTTGACAACATAAAGTAAATTCATTTTTCATTTTAGGACTGGGCATCCCTAATACCTTTGCCTTACTCTCGTGCAATGACAAGTGAATAAACACTCATCGTGAGAATAAAACATCTATCATGGAAAATATTAGCCACCCCTCACCGCCTCGTGAGCGGTACAAGCACACAAAAGAGAAATTTATTTTGAATATTAGAGATGGCACATACAAATTTTCTTAGAACGGCAAAAGAATACCGCATATAGGTAGATATAGTGGACTCATGTGGCAAAACTAGTTTAAAGGATTTTGGATACACAAGTAGTGATCATACTTAGTGCAAAATGAAGGCTAGCAAAAGATTGAGAAGCGACCAACCAAGAAACGAATAATCTCATAAGCGATCATTAAGCATAATTAACACTGAATAATGCACCACAACTAGGATGTAATTTCATTGCATAACTATTGACTTTCGTGCTTGCATAGGGAATCAAAAACCTTAACACCAATATTCTTACTAAAGAATAATTACTCATCAACATGACTCACATATCACATCATCATATCTCAAAATTATTACCAGGAATCAAGTTTATTTTTTCCAATGATCTTCATGAAAGCTTTTATTATATCCTTCTTGGATATATATCACTTTGGGACTGATTTTCATGTGTTGCTTTTGATAAGCTCAAGAAAATATAAGTGAAGATCATGAGCATAATATTTCTTTCTCCAAAATTAATTTTAAGTGAAGCAAGAGAGCATTTCTTCAAAATACTAAAGCACATCGTGCTAAAAAAGATATAAGTGAAGCACTAGAGCAAATCCATAGCTCATAAAAATTTAAGCGAAGTGATACGTCTCCAATGTATCTATAATTTTTGATTGCTCCATGCTATATTATCTACTGTTTTGGGCAATATTGGGCTTTATTATCCACTTTTATATTACTTTTGGGACTAACCTATTAACCGGAGGCCTAGACCAGATTTGCTATTTTATGCCTATTTCAGTGTTTCGAAGAAAAGGAATATCAGACGGAGTCGAAACGGAACGAAATCAACTGGAGAAGTTATTTTTGGAAGGAAACACACCTGATGAACTTGGACCCCACGTCAGGGGAGACACGAGGTGCTCACGAGGGTGGGGGCGCCCCCCCTAGGGCGCGCCCCCTGTCTCGTGGGACCCCCGTGTCTCCTCCGACGTCCTCCCTGCACCCATATATACCCACGTGACCTAAAACTTCCAGAACGCAACATAGATCGGGAGTTCCGCAGCCATAAGCCTTCGTAACCACCGAAAACCAATCTAGACTCGTTCCGGCACCCTGTCGGAGGGGGCAATCCTTCTCCGTGGCCATCTTCATCATCCCGGTGCTCTCCATGACGAGGAGGGAGTAGTTCTCCCTCGGGGCTGAGGGTATGTACCAGTAGCTATGTGTTTGATCTCTCTCTCTCTCGTGTTCTTGAGATGAGACGATCTTGATGTATCGCGAGCTTTGCTATTATATTTGGATCCTATGATGTTTCTTCCCCCCTCTTCTCTCTTGTAATGAATCGAGTTTCCCCTTTGAAGTAATCTTATCGGATTGAGTCTTTAAAGACTTGAGAACACTTGATGTATGTCTTGCCGTGGATATCTGTGGTGATAATGGGATACCACGTGCCACTTGATGCATGTTAAGGTGACCAACTTGCGGGTTTCGTGACATTGGGAACCTATGCATAGGGGTTGGCACACGTTTTCGTCGTGAGTCTCCGGTAGAACTTTGGGGCACTCCTTGAGGTCCTTTGAGTTGGTTGAATAGATGAATCTGAGATTGTGTGATGCATATCATATAATCATACCCATGGATACTTGAGGTGACATTGGAGTATCTAGGTGAAATTAGGGTTTTGATTGATTTGTGTCTTAAGGTGTTATTCTAGTACGAACTCTAGGGCTGTTTGTGACACTTATAGGAATAGCCCAACGGATTGATTGGAAAGAATAACTTTGAGGTGGTTTTGTACCCTACCATAATCTCTTCGTTTGTTCTCCGCTATTAGTGACTTTGGAGTGACTCTTTGTTGCATGTTGAGGGATAGTTATGTGATCCAATTATGTTAGTATTGTTGAGGGAACTTACACTAGCGAAAGTATGAACCCTAGGCCTTGTTTCCACACATTGCAATACCGTTTACGCTCACTTTTATCATTGGTTACCTTGCTGTTTTTATATTTTCAGATTACAAATACCTTATGCTACCATCCATATACCACTTGTATCACCATCTCTTCGCCGAACTAGTGCACCTATACAATTTACCATTGTATTGGGTGTGTTGGGGACACAAGAGACTCTTTGTTATTTGGTTGCAGGGTTGCTTGAGAGAGACCATCTTCATCCTACGCCTCCTACGGATTGATAAACCTTAGGTCATCCACTTGAGGGAAATTTGCTACTGTCCTACAAACCTCTGCACTTGGAGGTCCAACAGCGTCTACAAGAAGAAGGTTGTGTAGTAGACATCGAGCTCTTTTCTGGCGCCGTTGCCGGGGAGGTTAGCGCTTGAAGGTATATCTTTAGATATTGCAATCGAGTCTTTTAGTTTCTTGTTTTAGCAGTAGTTTAGTTTATAAAATAAAACTAAAAAATGGAATTGAGTTTGTCTCATACGCTTCACCTTTTTAATATCTTTCGTGAGTATGATGGAAAGGATAATTGTGCTCAAGTGCTAGAAGAAGAAATCTATAAAATGTTTGGCACTAAATATTTGAACGATGAGCATGATTGCAATGTTGTTAGTACGAATTCCTTGAATATCCATGATGCCAATGATATGCAAAGCCACAAGCTTGGGGAAGCTATGTTTGATGAAGATGATATTTTTTGTCCCCCAAGTTTTGATGAGCAAATTTATTATGATGAAAGCATGCCTCCTATCTATGATGATTATTGTGTTGACACGTATGCTTTAAAGAATAATGATAACAATGAAACTTGTCATCTTGATTTCAATTTTCAATCCCATGATAGTTACTTTGTTGAGTTTGCTCCCACTATTATTCATGAGAAGAATTTTGCTTGTGCGGAGAGTAGTAAATTTTCTATGCTTGTAGATCATGAAAAGAATGCTTTAGGTGCTGGTTATATTGTTGAATTCATTCATGATGCTACTGAAAATTATTATGAGGGAGGAATATATGTGTGTAGGAATTGCAATAATATCAAGTTTCCTCTCTATGTGCTTAAAGTTTTGAAGTTATGCATGTTTTCCTTTCCTATGCAAGTTGATTCTTGCTCCCATAAGTTGTTTGCTCACAAAATCCCTATGCATAGGAAGCATGTTAGACTTAAATGTGCTAGTCATATTCTTCATGATGCTATCTTTATGTTTCAATTCTTATCCTTTATGTGAGCATCATTGAAATCATCATGCCTAGCTAGGGGCATTAAACGATAGCGCTTGTTGGGAGGCAACCCAACTTTATTTTTGTTACTTGCTTCTTGTTCCTGTTTAATAATAAATAATCCATCTAGCCTCTGTTTATATGTGGTTCTATGCTTTTAATTAGTGTTTGTGCCAAGTAGAACCTTTGGGAAGACTTGGGGGAAGTCTTGTTGATCATGCTGTAAAAAAAACAGAAACTTTAGCGCTCACGAGAACTGCTGCCATTTTTATTTGGAGAGTTATATTTAGTTAATTCTTTTTTCAGATGATTAACAGATAAATTCCTCAGGTACAGAAATTTATTTGAGAATTTTATGAGTTCCAGAAGTATACGTTTGATCCAGATTACTACAGCCTGTTCTGTTTTTGACAGATTCTGTTTTCGATGTGTTGTTTGCTTATTTTGATGAATCTATGGCTAGTAAAATAGTTTATAAACCATAGGTAAGTTGGAATAAAGTAGGTTTAACACAAATATAAATAAAGAATGAGTTCATTACAGTACATTGAAGTGGTGATTTACTTTCTTATACTAACGGAACTTACGAGTTTTCTACTTTAAGTTTTGTGTTGTGAAGTTTTCAAGTTTTGGGTAAGGATTCGATGGACTATGGAATAAGGAGTGGCAAGAGCCTAAGATTGGGGTTGCCCAAGGCACCCCAAGGTAATATTCAAGGATAGCCAAGAGCCTAAGCTTGGGGATGCCCCGGAAGGCATCCCCTCTTTCGTCGTCGTTCATCGGTAACTTTACTTGGAGGTATATTTTTATTCGCCACATGATATGTGTTTTGCTTGGAGAGTCAATTTATTTTGTTAGGATTTGCTTGATGTTATTTAGAACAATTTTTTGCATCTTTTATTTCAATAAAAGTGGCATTGATTGTCTTTACTATGCCTACGTTACAAGTATACATGTTGATGTTTGAAAACAGAAAGTTTACCGCTGTTGCAATAATTCCCTAGAAAACTCAGAATGTGATAAAATGTTGAAACATTTTGAATATGAAGCTCTGATAAATTTACTACAGTGGGAATTTTATTTCATAATTTTTGGAGCTAGGGAAGTATGGATGTTGCAGCATTCTTTACAGACTATCCTGTTTAGGCAGATTGCTGTTATGTTTGCATTGTTTGCATATGTTTGCTTCTTTAATGATTCTATTTGACGATAGGACTATTAAATATGCAGAGGAATTTAGTATGCAATGTTGAATAATAACTTTAGTGATTTGCTACAGTAGAGTATGATAAGGTTTTGGCAATGGTTTATACTAACTTATCTCACGAGTCCTTGTTGAGTTTTGTGTGGATGAAGCTTTTGAGATTTAGGGAGACCGTGATATGAGAGGAATTAAGGAGACACAAAAGCTCAAGCTTGGGGATGCCCAAGGCATCCCAAGATAATATTTCAAGAAGTCTCAAGCATCTAAGCTTGGGGATGCCCCGGTTGGCATCCCACCTTTCTTCTTCAACAATTATCGGTTAGTTTCGGTTGATCCTAAGTTTTTGCTTCTTCACATGATGTTTGCTATTATTAGATGTCATTTTATTTTGCTTTGCTTGATGTTTTAATAGAGTACCAAGATATGAAATTATTAAATGTTAGAGAGTCTTCACATGGTTGCATAATTATTCAACTACTCATTGATCTTCACTTATATCTTTCGGAGTAGTTTGTCGATGCTCTAGTGCTTCACTTATATCTTTTAGAGCATGGTGGTAGTTTTATTTTGAAGAAATAGATGAACTCTCATGCTTCACTTATATTATTTTGATAGTCTTAAATAGCATGGTAATTTGCTTAAAATCCTAATATGCTAGGTATTCAAGAATAATAAAATTCTCTTATGAGTGTGTTGAATACTATGAGAAGTTTGATACTTGATAACTGTTTTGAGATATGGAGATGGTGATATTAGAGTCATGCTAGTTGAGTAGTTGTGAATTTGAGAGATACTTGTGTTGAAGTTTGTGATTCCCGTAGCATGCATGTATGGTGAACCGTTATGTGACAAAGTCAGAGCATGATTTATTTATTGATTGTCTTCCTTATGAGTGGCGGTCGGGGACGAGCGATGGTCTTTTCCTACCAATCTATCCCCCTAGGAGCATGCATGTAGTACTTTGTTTCGATAACTAATAGATTTTTGCAATAAGTATGTGAGTTCTTTATGACTAATGTTGAGTCCATGGATTATACGCACTCTCACCCTTCCACCTTTGCTAGCCTCTCTAGTACCGCACAACTTTCGCCGGTACCATAAACCCACCATATACCTTCCTCAAAACAGCCACCATACCTACCTATTATGGCATTTCCATAGCCATTCCGAGATATATTGCCATGCAACTTTCCACCATCTAGTTCATCATGACACATTCATCATTGTCATATTGCTTAGCATGATCATGTAGTTCATAATTCTTTCATACATGTCACTCATGCATCATTGCACCTCCCGGTACACCGCCAGAGGCATTCATATAGAGTCATACTTTGTTCTAGTATCGAGTTGTAATCATTGAGTTGTAAATAAATAGAAGTGTGATGATCATCATTCAATAGAGCATTGTCCCAAAAAAAGAAAGGCCAAATAAAAAAAGGAAAGGCCAAATAAAAAAACATAAAGGCCAAATAAAAAAAGAAAGGCCAAAAAAAGGGGCAATGCTACTATCCTTTTTCCACACTTGTGCTTAAAAGTAGCACCTTGATATAGCGAGTCTCATATATTGTGCTTCAAAGTAGCACCATGTTCTTCATATAGAGAGTCTCTTATGTTGTCACTTTCATATACTAGTGGGGATTTTACGTTATAGAACTTGGCTTGTATATTCCAATGATGGGCTTCCTCAAATTGCCCTAGGTCTTCGTGAGCAAGCAAGTTGGATGCACACCCACTAGTTTATTTTGTTGAGCTTTCATACATTTATAGCTCTAGTGCATCCGTTGCATGGCAATACATACTCACTCACATTGATATCTATTGATGGGCATCTCCATAGCCCATTGATACGCCTAGTTGATATGAGACTATCTTCTCCTTTTTGTCTTCTCCACAACCACCATTCTATTCCACCTATAATGCTATGTCCATGGCTCACGCTCATGTATTGCGTGAAGATTGAAAAAGTTTGAGAACATCAAAAGTATGAAACAATTGCTTGGCTTTTCGTCGGGGTTGTGCATGATTTAAATATGTTGTGTGGTGAAGATGGAGCATAGCCAGAC
Source organism: Triticum urartu (assembly GCF_003073215.2). NCBI lineage: Eukaryota > Viridiplantae > Streptophyta > Magnoliopsida > Poales > Poaceae > Triticum > Triticum urartu. Next base: position 708,173,027 of record NC_053023.1, read on the forward strand.
TATATGATTTTGTAGGGATAGCTTTCTTTGGCCATGTTATTTTGAGAAGACATGATTGCTTTATTAGTATGCTTGAAGTATTATTATTTTTATGTCAATATGAACTTTTGTCTTGAATCTTTCGGATCTGAATATTCATACCTCAATTAAGAAGAATTACATTAAAATTATGCCAAGTAGCACTCCGCATCAAAAATTATGTTTTTATCATTTACCTACTCGAGGACGAGCAGGAATTAAGCTTGGGGATGCTTGATACGTCTCCAACGTATCTATAATTTTTGATTGCTCCATGCTATATTATCTACTATTTTGGGCAATACTGGGCTTTATTATCCACTTTTATATTACTTTTGGGACTAACCTATTAACCGGAGGCCCAGCCCAGATTTGCTGTTTTATGCCTATTTCAGTGTTTCGAAGAAAAGGAATATCAGACGGAGTCGAAACGGAACGAAATCAACTGGAGAAGTTATTTTTGGAAGGAAACACACCTGATGAACTTGGACCCCACATCAGGGGAGACACGAGGTGCTCACGAGGGTGGGGGGCGCCCCCCTAGGGCGCGCCCCCTGTCTCGTGGGACCCTCGTGGCTCCTCCGACGTCCTCCCTGCACCCATATATACCCACGTGACCTAAAACTTCCAGAACACAACATAGGTCTGGAGTTCCGCCGCCAGAAGCCTCCGTAGCCACCGAAAACCAATCTAGACCCGTTCCGGCACCCTGTCGGAGGGGGCAATCCTTCTCTGGTGGCCATCTTCATCATCCCGGTGCTCTCCATGACGAGGAGGGAGTAGTTCTCCCTCGGGGCTGAGGGTATGTACCAGTAGCTATGTGTTTGATCTCTCTCTCTCTCGTGTTCTTGAGATGATACGATCTTGATGTATCGCGAGCTTTGCTATTATATTTGGATCCTATGATGTTTCTTCCCCCATCTTCTCTCTTGTAATGAATCGAGTTTCCCCTTTGAAGTAATCTTATCGGATTGAGTCTTTAAAGACTTGAGAACACTTGATGTATGTCTTTTCGTGGATATCTGTGGTGACAATGGGATACCATGTGCCACTTGATGTATGTTAAGGTGACCAACTTGCGGGTTTCGTGACATTGGGAACCTATGCATAGGGGTTGGCACACGTTTTCGTCGTGAGTCTCCGTAGAATTTTGGGGCACTCCTTGAGGTCATTTGTGTTGGTTGAATAGATGAATCTGAGATTGTGTGATGCATATCGTATAATCATACCCACGGATACTTGAGGTGACATTGGAGTATCTAGGTGACATTAGGGTTTTGATTGATTTGTGTCTTAAGGTGTTATTCTAGTACGAACTCCAGGGCTGTTTGTGACACTTATAGGAATAGCCCAACGGATTGATTGGAAAGAATAACTTTGAGGTGGTTTCGTACCCTACCATAATCTCTTCGTTTGTTCTCCGCTATTAGTGACTTTGGAGTGACTCTTTGTTGCATGTTGCGGGATAGTTATGTGATCCAATTATGTTAGTATTGTTGAGGGAACTTACACTAGCGAAAGTATGAACCCTAGGCCTTGTTTCCACACATTGCAATACCGTTTACGCTCATTTTTATCATTAGTTACCTTGCTGTTTTTATATTTTCAGATTACAAATACCTTTATCTACCATCCATATACCACTTGTATCACCATCTCTTCGCCGAACTAGTGCACCTGTACAATTTACCATTGTATTGGGTGTGTTGGGGACACAAGAGACTCTTTGTTATTTGGTTGCAGGGTTGCTTGAGAGAGACCATCTTCATCCTACGCCTCCTACAGATTGATAAACCTTAGGTCATCCACTTGAGGGAAATTTGGTACTGTCCTACAAACCTCTGCACTTGGAGGCCCAACAACTTCTACAAGAAGAAGGTTGTGTAGTAGACATCACGAAGCATAGAGAGCAATTCTAACAAGTCATGGCATAATTTTGGCTCTCTCAAATAGGTGTGTCCAGCAAGGATTCAAGACTTAAAACACAAAGCACAACAAGCAAAGACTCATATCATACAAGACGCTCCAATCAAAACTCATAGTATGCGACGAATAAAAATATAGCTTCGAGTAAGATACCTATGGTCGTTAGAAGAAAGAGGGGATGCCACTCGGGGCATCCCCAAGCTTAGTTGCTTGCTTCTCTTTGGATAATAACTTGGGGTGCCATGGGCATCCCTAAGCTTTGGCTCTTCTTACTCCTTATTCCTTCATCCATCGTAAGATAACCCAAAACTTGAAAACTTCAATCACACAAAACTCAACAAAACCTTCGTGAGAACTGCTAGTATAAGAAAATAAATCAATACTATAAGTGTTGTTGCAAACCAATTCATATTTTATTCTTGTATTATATCTACTGTATTACAACTTTTCTATGGCAAAAACTCATCAAAGAAAACCATAGAATCATCAAAACAAGCACACAACGCAAAGAAAACAGAATCTGTCAAAAACAGAACAGTCTGTAGCAATATGGATATTTCGAATACTTCCGTAACGCCAAAAACCCTGAGAAATTAGTAAAACCTGAAAATTTTGTATATTAATCTTCCGCAGAAAGAATTGGTATTTTATCGCGCTCTGGTTACAAATGAGAATTGTTTTTGTGAGCGCAAAAGTTTTTGTTTTTCAGCAAGATCAAACAACTATCACCCAAGAAGATCCTAAAGGCTTTACTTGGCACAAACACTAATTAAAACACAAAAAACACAATCATAACAGTAGCATAATTTTGTTAACACTCAATAATAGAAACCAAAAAGCAAAAATAAATTGTATTCATTGGCTTGCCTCCCAACAAGCGCTATTATTTCACGCCCCTAACTAGGCATAAAGCAAGGGATCTAAGTTTTGTCATCTTTCTTCTTAATTTCCTTAGAGGTTTTTTCATCATGGGGTTTTGTAAACACAACATAAAACATATTGTCCATAGAAACCTTGGCATTATTAAGTTGCCCATTATCATAACCGCGTTGATTTCCGGCAACAATCCAAGAGTAATGTTGATTAACATTATTAAAAACTTGTTGGATTACATCTAGAATGGGGACTTCCTTTTTAAGATTTTCATCAAAGATTTTATTATCCCCAAGAAAATATCTTAACACATAATCGCTATTATAAAGAATTTCATCTATCATGGGGTTTTCACGGTTCATACCATAATAATCAAAGATTTCCCTAGCTTCCTGTATTATGTAGTCAAATTTATTCATAAGAATGAGAGTGGCCAACTTTTTAGCTTTAGGGTTCTTTATAACAGGAATCTCAAAAAACAATCTTTGCAAGGTAGGGTGAGTACAAATAAATTTACTTTCAAGTTTCAGAACTAGTGCTGAAATAGCATCCGCATAGGATCTAGTAGTTCTAAGTATAGGAGCATCATCAATACTTAGATTTCCCACACAACTAAAAAATTCTAGGATATGTTCCTTTCCCATAAAATTCCCTTGCCCCAAGATAAAAGTTTTAGCATCCAGATTGCCCATACGTCCAATCTTAGGAGTTAGGCCATCATATGTTGGTGCCATGCCAAAATCACTCATGATTGCAAGCAAAGGATAGATTCGACGAGAAAACGGTGAATAAAAGAGGGCGGACAAAACGGAAAATTTTTGTGAAGTGGGGGAGAGGAAAACGAGAGGCAAATGGCAAATAATGTAAATGGCGAGGAGATGAGATTTGTGATTAGGAACCTGGTAGATGTAGATGATCCTTCCCGACAACGGCGCCAGAAATTCCTTTTGATGTCTGCTAGAACTACGTCGGTATTTCCCCAAAGAGGAAGGGATGATGCAGCACAACGATGGTAGGTATTTCCTTCAGTCATGAGACCAAGGTTATCGAACCAGTAGGAGAAACAAGCAACACTACTTAAACAGCACCTACACACAAATAACAAATACTCGCAACCCGACTTGTAAAAGGGGTTGTCAATCCCTTTCGGGTAACGGCGCCAGAAATTGGCAAACGGACGTGAGAGAGTTGTAAATATTGATAGAACGAACGCCAAATAAAATAAATTGCAGCAAGGTATTTTGTATTTTTGGGTTTAATAGATCTGAAAATAAAAGGCAAATAAAATAGATCGCAAAAGCAAATAATATGAGAAATAGACCCGAGGGCCATAGGTTTCACTAGTGGTTCTCTCAAGAAAAGTAGCAAATGGTGGGTAAACAAATTATTGTGGCAATTGATAGAACTTCAAATAATCATGATGATATCCAGGAAATGATCATTATATAGGAATCACGTCCAACATTAGTAGACCGACTCATGCCTGCATCTACTACTATTACTCCACACATCGACCGCTATCCAGCACGCATCTAGTGTATTAAGTTCGTGGAGAAACGGAGTAATACAATAAGAACAATGAAATGATGTAGACAAGATCTGATCTATTTATGTAGAATTAGACCCCATCTTTTTATCCTTAGTAGCAATGATACATACATGTCGGTTCCCCTTCTGTCACCGGGATCAAGCACCGTAAGATCAAACCCACTACAAAGCACCACTTCCCATTGCAAGATAAATAGATCAAGTTGGCCAAACAAAACCCAAATATCGGAGAAGAAATACGAGGCTATAAGCAATCATGAATATAAGAGATTAAGGAAACTCAAATGACTTTCTACGGACCCAAAGGTCTACAAAGAACTAATCATACATCATCGAAGAGGCACCAATGGAAGTGGTGAACCCCTCCGTGATGGTGTCTAGATTAGATGTGGTGGTTATGGACTCTACGGCGGCTGGAATTCATTTTCGTCGACTCCCCTAGTGTTTCTGGAATATTGGGGTATTTATAGAGCAAAGAGGCGGTTCGGGGGGCACCCAAGGTGGGCACAACCTACAAGGGCGCGCTTGGGCCTCCAGGTGCAACCTGGTGGGTCGTGCTCCCCTCGGAGCACCCCTAGACGCTTCTCCATCCCAATTGATGTCTTCTGGTCCAAAAAATTGTAACATCCCAAAATTCTAAATTTTGGAATGTTATAATAAATAGATAGATTTGATTGATTGTTTGATTGATTGATTGAAAGTGAGTGAAATTCGAAACTTTTTGAAAGTTAAATGAGAGGGAATAAAAGGACTTTCCCAAACTTTCATATTTGCTTTCTGATCTCCATGAATTCAAATTCTTTTCAAACACAAAACCCCGGAGAGAAGATGATATGACTTCTTCCATTTATTTAAAAGACAAGGGGTGTTGAAAATATTTGAATTTCATTTGAAAATATTTCTGATTCTGGAACTTTATGCAACTCAATGATTTTCATGAGAGAAGATAAAATGACTTCTTCCAATTATATGAAATATGAGTTGGGAGTTTCAAAGAATTAAATTCAAAGTTCTTGTGAATTTATTTTCAATTTGGAGTTATTTGAGTTTTATTCAAATTATTTTTCTCAAAAAATAAAATATATGGAAATTAGGGTAACATGATTCCCTACATTAGAAAATTGGAGAAAAATTAATTTGAAATCATTTTGGTATTTTTAAAATGATTTTTGTTGAATTTTAATAGACCAGTAGCACTCTTTGAATTATTAGAATTTGTGTGAATTTTATTTAATGCTAGAAAAATGTTCATGTCATAGAAAATCTCTTTCTGAAAATTTTGATATATTATATGCCTATATAAAAAATTTAGTTATTTTGTTTTGTTTATTTTTCTGATGTGTGGAAAATCTTTATAAAAAAATACTCCCTCCTCGCCGACTGGGCCGGCCCAGCCGAAGCCAGGCCAAGGCCCAGCTCCACGCCGCCTCCCTCCCGTCTCCGACCAGGACTCCTCCCGAGTCCGCCGCCGCGTCGCCATGGCCGTCGTGCCCGCCCCGGACTCCTCTACCCCCTCGCCCAAGCCGCCCTCTCCTGCCCTCCCCTATAAAGCCGCCGCCGCCCGGCCTCTCTCTCTCCTCGCCGCCCCGCGCCACATCTTGTGCCCCGCCGGATCTGCGCCGCCGCCTCGCCGCTGCACGCTGCCGCCTAGCGCCGCTCGCTGCTGCCGCGCCTCGCCTAGCCCCTCGCCGCCCCGCGTAGCTGCTGCCTCCGCCGCCCTGCGCCGCTACCGCCGCCGCGCCGGAGCGTGCTGCCCTCGCCGGAGCCGTGCCGCCCTCGCCGGAGATCCGCCACCGGTTCCTCACCGAAGAACCACCCCGAACCGGTATAAAACCGCCCCGGTCCGGTTTATTTTCTTTTATTTCGGTTTTCGTTTTAAAATAAACGGTTTAGTTTTTTTAGATTGATCTATTTAGAGAATGTTCGCTGGTTAGGTATAGAAAATGAACGTTCACCTTTTAGTTTTTTTTCTTTTTCTGTAATTTCGGCCAGGGACCTAGATGTGAATACTTTATTTACAGAATAGTCCCTGTACTTCAAACAAGCACAACTTTTTACTCGTTAGTCCAAATCCAACGAAACCAATGCCCACTTCTTCGTTATGATGTCCTCTATCCAGTAATACAACCCAAACATGTTTTTGAAAAGTTTAAAATTTGAATTAGATCATATTTGAATTCAAACTTCGTTTGATCATAACTTGAGTTTCGTAGCTCCGTTTGAGTTGATTCTTTTTGCAAATCGAAGCTCTTGACCTAAACATTCTAATAAGGCCAAATTCACATAATTTTGGTACTGTTAGAAATTGTTTTATGTTGCAAAAGTTATTTGCTTGGTTTTAAAGTTTTCCGAATCGTCTTCTTCGATCTTTCTGATCTTTTAAGTGATTGCTTATGTGTGGTTACTATTGCTTGCTTACGATAGATTGACCGGAGTGTGACGAGTAGAACTATCAAGAGTTTTGAGTGCGAATCATCTTCATCAACATTGCAGGCAAGTTCACACCTTGATCATACCTCTTTCATACCCAGTTTTTGTTGCATTAGATCAAACCTCAAACATTGCATGATTAGGATCTAATTAAATTGGGGGTATTGGGAAGTAGTTGATGAGGTAGGAACCTATTGCCCTGCATTCAAACCTTGGGAGTTACTTTTACGTTATGCTTACATGGCCATGCTATGCTCGTAGACGTGGATTGGGTTTTGAGAGTATCCATGACAGATGTGAGATTGTTAATTAATGGTTTACTTAAGGTGGCAACTTAAACACACATCTGGGTGGATTGAGGCACCTGGTTATTCTAGGATTGCCTGTCTAGGCACCTGGGTAATCCAGGACTTGCCTGTTTTCTTTTGGACCGCCACCCAGGCTCAAAGGGATCATGAGATTATTCATACTAGAAACTTCCGTGTGCAGCCACAAGCCATTATGGGCTCTGGCATAGTTGATTAAGTCGTGCGAACTCTTACGGGTAGACTAGCAGATGTAGGGGAAAGTAGGTGTACCGGTCTACCCACATGTAAGGTGCTAGCGCTTCTGAAAGACTGTGTCTCGGTCATCCGTCTTCTCAAACACCCAGCAGTGCGAGAAACCAAACGGAGGCGATCGAGTCTTGTGGGGAAAAGTGCGCAAACCTTTGCAGAGTGTATAAACTAATCATGATTAGCCGTGTCCCCGGTTATGGACATCTTGAGTATCTAGTTCTTAGATTATCCTGTTGATCTCATCACGTTACTTTAAATGAATATTATTGGGTTTAATGATGTTATTTAATTGGGATTGAGAATGCTGTCAACCATTCTCAATGTTCAACAACCACTATGATAGTTAAATAAAATTTATTCCTTTGTAGTAGGGAAAAATTGGCTTTTCGCAAAAACCTATACCATAGAGCTTTTCCACCAGCCAAATATGCATGTAGTGATAGCCTTTATTCATCATTCTCTATGGTGTGAATTTGCCAGTACATTCAATGTACTGACCCTCTGTGGCTGCAACGTCTCATGTTGCAGGATTATCTTACGACGAGTAAGTGATACGTTAGGGTTACGATTTCTACACTCAACTTTTGCCATTGGTGTTGATGGGAATCCACAACCTTGTTACTTCCGCTATTTTGGATTTGAGGTAATAGTATTTACGTTACTTTATGCATGTGATTTACCTCTGTTATAAATCCTTCGAGTACTGTGTGTGTCAGCATACCGATCCAGGGATGACACTTAAGCACAGAGACTTGATCCATTCGGGTCAGGTCGCTACAAAAATCCACAAAAATTTTCGTTGCGTTTGGACTCCGTTTGGTATTAATTACCTGTGATGTAAAAAACATGCAAAAAACAGCAACTGGCACTTGGCACCATGTTAATAGGTTAGTACCAAAAAATGATATAAAATGACTATAAATGATTATAAAACATCCAAGAATGATAATATAACAGCATGGAACAATCAAAAATTACGGATACGTTGGAGACGTATCAGGGCCCACAAGGCAGGGTTGCGTGCCCTACCCCCTGTGCGTGCCCTCCCCCCTTGTGGCCGCCTCATGGCTCTTCTGACTTGTTCTTCAAGTCTCCGGGGTGTCTTCTGGTCCAAGAAAAATCATCAGGAAGGTTTTATTCCGCTTGGACTCCGTTTGGTATTCCTTTTCTGCGAAGCTCAAAAAAACAAGGAAAAAATAGAAACTGGCACTAGGCTCTAGGTTAATTGGTTATTCCCAAAAATAATATAAAATAGCATATTAATGCATATAAAACATCCAAAACAGATAATATAATAGCATGAAACAATCAAAAATTATAGATACATTGGAGACGTATCATTCATCAAGAAATTCACCTAGTAACACAGTCTCATCAAGCAAAGTACTAGCATCATCAATATCATCATTCATACCAGAAGTGGCATCATCAATTACTTGAGACATATCAGGATTAATAGCATGTGCTGGTGTTGCAACTTACTGACACATCTTCAACATATCTATAATTTATGAAGTATTCATGTCATCATATTATCATTCTTTGATGTTTTACAATCATTTTATAGCAACTTTATATCATTTTTTGGGACTAACCTATTGACCCAGTGCCAGTTCCTGTTTTTGCTTGTTTTTTACATCGCAGGAAATCAATATCAAACGGAGTCCAAACACCGGGAAACTTCTTGGAGGTTTTTTATGTACCAGAACACCTAGGATGAGCCAGAGAAGCACCTAGGGGGTGCCCCGAGGGGGGCACAACCCACCAGGGCCCAGGCACGCCCAGGTGGGTTGTGCCAACGTCGGTGGCCTCCCGCACCCCCTCTTTACCCTATAGATTCCCAAAAATTCCAGAAACCCTCGGCGTTAACCTAGATCAGAAGTTCCGCCGCCGCAAGGCTCTGCAGCCACCGAAAACCAATCTAGACCCCGTTCCGGCACTCTGCCGGAGGGGTAAATCATCACCGGTGGCCAATTCATCATCCCGGCGGCCACCACGATGAGGAGGGAGTAGTCCACCCTCGGGGCCGACGGTTTGTACCAGTAGCTATGTGTTTAATATCTCTCTCTCGTGTTCTTGAGATGTCACGATATTGATGTATCGCGGGCTTTGTTAATATACTCGGATCATATGGTGTTTTCCCCTCTCTATCTTGTTGTGATGAAATGAGTTTTTCCCTTTGAGATTTCGTTGTTATCAGATGGAATACTTTTATGGATTTGAGAGCACTTGATATATGTCTTGCATATGAATACTCATGGTGACAATGGGGTATCATATTGATTCACTTGATATGTGTTTTGGCATTCAACTCGCGGATTCCCACGGTGACATTGGGGTAATCTATGCATAGGGGTTGATGTACGTTCTCGTCTTTTGTTTCTCTGGTAGAAATCTTGGGGCACTCTTTGAAGTTCTTTGTGTCGGATTGAGTATTACGAATCTGAATTTGCATTGGTGTTATTTTAGTACGAACACTTGGTTAGATCGATCGGAAAGAATATCTTGTTGTTATTTTAGTACGAACTCTAGGATAGATCGATTGGAAAGAATAGCTTTGAGGTTGTTTCGTACTCTACAAACAATTTATTCTATGTTCTCCGCTAGCTAGGAACTTTGGAGTGATTCTTCATCGCACTTTGAGGGGTGGTTATATGATCCAATTATATTAGCATTGTTGAGAGATTGCACTACGAAAGTATGGACCCTAGGCCTCATTTTCAAGCATTGCAATACCGTTTCTGTGCCCGTTTACTATTTTCTACCTTGCTATTTTTATTTATTTAGATTATAAAAATATATTTCTACCATCAATATTACACTTTTATCACCTTCGTCGAACTAGTGCACCTATACAATTTGCCATTGTTTTGGGTGTGTTGGGGACACAAGAGATTTCTTGTATTTGGTTGTAGGGTCATTTGAGAGAGACCATCTTCATCCTACACCTCTCACGGATTGATAAACCTTAGGTCATCCACTTGAGGGAAAATTTCTACTGTCCTACAAAACTCTGCGCTTGGAGTCCCAACACGTGTCTACAAGAATAAAGTTGCGTAGTAGACATCACTTACTCAAAACAGAAGGTGAATCAAGTGCAGTGCTAGATAATAGTTCCTTACCTCCCCTCGTCTTAGAGGGAACGACCTTGGTTCTTTCATCCTTAAGATCCTTCACAGTGATCAATAGATATAAATCCAAGTGGCTCAGCAAATATAGCTACACTCCCCGGAAACGGCGCCAGAAAAAGCTCTAGATAACCCACAAGTATAGGGGATCATAATAGTTTTCGAGGGTAGAGTATTCAACCCAAATTTATTGATTTAACACAAGGGGAGCCAAAGAATATTTGTAAGTATTAGAAGTTGAGTTGTCAATTCAACCACACCTGGAGACTAAATATTTGCGGCAAAGTGATCAGTAACAAAGTAGTATGGTAATTTGACAGTATTAGTAACGATAGCAATAGTAACAGTAACAGTAGTAGCAATAGAAGTAGCGGTATGATACATCTCCAGCGTATCTACAATTTTTGATTGTTCCATGCTATAATATTATCAACCTTGGATGTTTTATATGCATTTATATGCTATTTTATATGATTTTTGGGACTAACCTATTAACCTAGAGCCCAGTGCCAGTTTTTGTTATTTCCTTGTTTTTGAGTATCACAGAAAAGGAAAATCAAACGGAGTCCAATTGACCTGAAATTTCACAGAGATCATTTTTGGACCAGAAGATGCCCACGGAGTACCGGAGATGGGCCAAAAGAGTCCCGAGGCCACCATGAGGGTGGGGGGCGCACCCTACCCCCTGGGCGTGCCCCCCAATCTCGTGGCCGCCTCGGGGACCCCCCTGACTTGTTCCCGACTCCAACACCTCTTATATGACCCCAAACTTTCAGAAAATAACCTAGATCGGGAGTTCCGCCACCGCAAGCCTCTGTAGCCACCGAAAACCAATCTAGACCCGTTCCGGCACCCTGTCGGAGGGGGGAATCCCTCTCCGGTGGCCATCTTCATCATCCCGGCACTCTCCATGACGAGGAGGGAGTAGTTCTCCCTCGGGGCTGAGGGTATGTACCAGTAGCTATGTGTTTGATCTTCGGCACGATCTTGATATATCGCGAGCTTTGCTATTATAGTTGGATCTTGTGATGTTTCTCCCCCTCTACTCTCTTGTAATGGATCGAGTTTTCCCTTTGAAGTTATCTTATCAGAATGAGTCTTTAAGGATGTGAGAATGGGATGTGAGAATGGGATATCAGAATGAGTCTTTATGTATGTCTTGCATGTGCTTATCTGTGGTGACAATGGGATATCACGTGATCCACTTGATGTATGTTTTGGTGATCAACTTGCGAGTTCTGTGACCTCGTGAACTTATGCATAGGGGTGGGCACACGTTTTTGTCTTGACTCTCCGATAGAAACTTTGGGGCACTCTTTGAAGTTCTTTGTGTCGGTTGAATAGATGAATCTGAGATTGTGTGATGCATATCGTATAATCATACCCACGGATACTTGAGGTGACATTGGACTATCTAGGTGACATTAGGGTTTTGGTTGATTTGTATCTTAGGGTGTTATTCTAGTACGAACTCTATGATAGATTGAACGGAAAGAATAGCTTCGTGTTATTTTACTACAGACTCTTGAATAGATCGATCAGAAAGGATAACTTTGAGGTGGTTTAGTACCCTACAATAATCTCTTCGTTTGTTCTCCGCTATTAGTGACTTTGGAGTCACTCTTTGTTGCATGTTGAGGGATAGTTTTATGATCCAATTATGTTATTATTGTTGGGAGAACTTGCACTAGTGAAAGTATGAACCCTAAGCCTTGTTTCAACTCATTGCAATACCGTTTGTGCTCACTTTTATCATTAGTTACCTTGCTGTTTTTATATTTTCAGATTACAAAAACCTATATCTACCTTCCATACTGCACTTGTATCACCATCTCTTCGCCGAACTAGTGCACCTATACAATTTACCATTGTATTGGGTGTGTTGGGGACACAAGAGACTCTTTGTTATTTGGTTGCGGGATTGTTTGAGAGAGACCGTCTTCATCCTACGCCTCCCACGGATTGATAAACCTTAGGTCATCCACTTGAGGGAAATTTTCTACTGTCCTACAAACCTCTGCACTTGGAGGCCCAATAACGTCTATAAGAAGAATGTTGTGTAGTAGACATCAAGCTCTTTTCGGGCGCCGTTGCCGGGGAGGTTAGTGCTTGAAGGTATATCTTTAGATCTTGCAATCGAATCTTTTTTGTTTCTTGTTTTATCACTAGTTTAGTTTATAAAAGAAAATTATAAAAAAATGGAATTGAGGATACCTCATATGCTTCATCTTTTTAATGTCTATCATGAAAATAAGGATTCCGATAATTGTGCCAAAGTGTTAGAAGAAGAATGCATTAGAATGGTTGGCACTAAATCTTTGTATGATGAGCATGATTGCAATGTTGTTAGTATGAATTCCTTGGATATCTATGATGCTAATGATATGCAAAGTCACAAGCTTGGGGATCCTATGTTTGATGAAGATGATATTTTTTGTCCCCCAAGTTTTGATGAGCAAATTTATTTTGATGATAGCATGCCTCCTATTTATGATGATTATATTGATGAAAGGGGGTTTGGAAGAGTGTCAACTTTATGAAGTAATGATCCCACTATTTTGGAGGGTGTTGAATCTTATTGTGATAATTATGAAAGTGGGTTTAGAGAGGTCATGACTTTAGTTAATGTTAATCCCACTATTTTGGAAGAGTGTCAACTTTGCATACATGTGGATCGTGTTAAGAATATGTTTTTTGATAGCTATATTGTTGAATTTTCTTATGATCCTACATGTAATTATTATGAGGGAGGAACATATGCTGGTAGGAATTGCAATAATATCAAGTTTCCTCTCTATGTGTTGAAAATCTTGAAGTTATCCTTGTTTTATCCTCCTATGCAAGTTGATTCTTGTTCCCACAAGTTGTTTGCTCACAAAATCCCTACGCATAGGAAGTGGGTTAGTATTAAGTGTGCTAGTTATGTTCTTCATGTTGCTCTCTTTATTTTTCAATTCTTCTCTTTTATGTGAGCATCATTGAAATCATCATGCCTAGCTAGGGGCGTTAAACGATAGCGCTTGTTGGGAGGCAACCCAATTTTATTTTTGTTCTTTGCTTTTTGCTCCTGTTTAGTAATAAATAATTCATATAGCCTCTGTTTAGATGTGATTTTATGTTTTAATTAGTGTTTGTGCCAAGTAGAACCTTTGGGAAGACATGGGTGAAGTCTTTGCGATCTTGCTGTAAAAAACAGAAACTTTTGTGCTCACGAGACTAGCTGCTATTTTTTGCTGGAGAGTGCGATTAGGTTGATTCTTTTTGAAGATGATTAATAGAAAAATTACTCAGGTCCACCAATTTATTTCATAATTTTTAGAGTGACATAAGTATTCAAAACCTACAGATTACTACAGACTGTTCTGTTCTTGACAGATTCTGTTTTCTTTGTGTTGTTTGCTTATTTTGATGAATCTATGAGTAGTATCGGAGGGTATGGACCATAGAGAAGTTGGAATACAGTAGATATTACACCAATATGAATTTAAAATGAGTTCACACCAGTACCTAAGTGGTCATTTATTTTCTTATACTAACGAAGCTTACGAGTTTTCTGTTAAGTTTTGTGTTGTGAAGTTTTCAAGTATTGGGTAAAGATTCGATGGACTATGGAATAAGGAGTGGCAAGAGCCTAAGCTTGGGGATGACCAAGGCACCCCAAGGTAATATTAAAGGACAACCAAGAGCCTAAGCTTGGGGATGCCCCGGATGGCATCCCCTCTTTCGTCTTCGTTCATCGGTAACTTTACTTGAGGCTATATTTTTATTCACCACATGATATGTGTTTTACTTAGAGCGTAATTTTCTTTTCTTTTGTTTTGCTTGCTGTTTGAATAAAATACCAAGATTTGAAATTATTAAATGTTAGAGAGTCTTCACATAGTTGCATAATTATTCGACTACTCATTGATCTTCACTTATATCTTTTGGAGTAGTTTGTCGTTTGCTCTAGTACTTCACTTATATCCTTTTAGAGCACGTCGGTGGTTTTATTTTGAAGAAACATATGAACTCTTGTGCTTCACTTATATTATTTTGAGAGTCTTTAGAACAGCATGGTAGTTTGCTTTGGTTATGAAACTAGTCCTAATATGATAGGCATCCAAGAGGGATATAATAAAAACTTTCATGTAAAGTGCATTGAATACTATGAGAAGTTTGATACTTGATAATTGTTTTGAGATATGAAGATGGTAATATTAGAGTCGCGCTAGTTGAGTAATTGTGAATTTGAGAAATACTTGTGTTGAGGTTTGCAAGTCCCGTAGCATGCACGTATGGTAACCGTTGTGTGACAAATTGAAGCATGAGGTGTTTCTTTGATTGCCTTCCTTATGAGTGGTGGTCGGGGACGAGCGATGGTCTTTTCCTACCAATCCATCCCCCTAGGAGCATGCGCGTAGTGCTTGGTTTTTGATGACTTGTAGATTTTTGCAATAAGTATGTGAGTTCTTTATGACTAATGTTGAGTCCATGGATTATACACACTCCCACCCTTCCATCATTGCTAGCCTCTTCGGTACCGTGCATTGCCCTTTCTCACCTTGAGAGTTGGTGCAAACTTCGCCGGTGCATCCAAACCCCGTGATATCATACGCTCTGTCATACATAAACCTCCTTATATCTTCCTCAAAACAGCCACCATACCTACCTATTATGGCATTTCCATAGCCATTTCGAGATATATTGCCATGCAACTTTCCACCGTTCCGTTCATCATGACACACATCATCATTGTCATATTGCCTTGCATGATCATGTAGTTGACATCGTATTTGTGGCAAAGCCACCATGCATAATTTATCATACATGTCACTCTTGATTCATTGCTCATCCCGGTACACCACCGGAGGCATTCATATAGAGTCATACTTTGTTCTAGTATCGAGTTGTAATCTTTGAGTTGTAAATAAATAGAAGTGTGATGATCATCATTAATAGAGCATTGTCCCTGGAAAAAAAGAGAAAGGTCAAATAAATAAAAATAAAGGCCAAATAAAAAAATAAAAAAAATAAAAGGGGACAATGCTACTATCCTTTTACCACACTTGTACTTGAAAGTAGCACCATGATCTTCATTATAGAGTCTTTTATATAGTCGTTTTCATATACTAGTGGGAATTTTTCATTATAGAACTTGGCTTGTATATCCCAACAATGGGCTTCCTCAAATGCCTAGGTCTTCGTGAGCAAGCAAGTTGGATGCACACCCACTTAGTTTCTTTTGTTGAGCTTTCATACATTTATAGCTCTAGTGCATCCGTTGCATGGCAATCCCTACTCCTCGCATTGACATCAACTGATGGGCATCTTCATAGCTCGTTGATTAGCCACGTCAATTCGAGACTTTCTCCCTTTTGTCTTCTCCACACAACCTCCATCATCATATTCTATTCCACCCATAGTGATATGTCCATGGATCACACTCATGTATTGAGTGAAAGTTGAAAAAGTTTGAGAATACTAAAGTATGAAACAATTGCTTGGCTTGTCATCGGGGTTGTGCGTGATTTGAATATTTTGTGTGACGAAGATGGAGCATAGCCAAACTATATGATTTTGTAGGGACGAAATTTCTTTGGCCATGTTATTTTGAGAAGACATGATTACTTTGTTAGTATGCTTGAAGTATTATTATTTTTATCTCAATATTAAACTTTTGTCTTGAATCTTTCGGATCTGAACATTGATGCCACAATAAAGAAAATTACATTGATAAATATGAAAGGTAGCATTCCACATCAAAAATTCTGTTTTTATCATTTAGCTACTCGAGGACGAGCAGGAATTAAGCTTGGGGGTGCTTGATACGTCTCCAACGTATCTATAATTTTTTATTGTTCCATGCTATTATATTATCAACCTTGGATGTTTTATATGCATTTATATGCTATTTTATATGATTTTTGGGACTAACCTATTAACCTAGGGCCCGGTGCCAGTTTCTGTTTTTTCCTTGTTTTTGAGTATCGCAGAAAAGGAAAATCAAACGGAGTCCAATTGACCTGAAATTTCATGGAGATCTTTTTGGACCAGAAGAAGCCCACGGAGTACCAGAGATGGGCCAGAAGAGTCCCGAGGCCACCACGTTATATGCACCTGCTACGTCATAGCAAGATCGGATCAAGAACACAAATCTATCGGTCAAAACATAAACGGTTCAGATCTGAAATCATGGCACTTGTGCCCTAGTGACAAGCATTATGCATAGCAAAGTCATAGCAACATCAATCTTAGAACATAGTGGATATTAGGAATCAAGCCCTAACAAAACTAACTCGATTACATGATGAATCTCATCCAACCCATCACCGTCTGGCAAGACTACAAAGGAATTACTCACTCCCGGTGGTGAGCATCATGAAATTGGTGAGGGAGGACGGTTGATGATGACAAAGACGTAAGATCCCCTTCTCTAGAGCCCCAAACAGACTCTAGATCTGGCCTCCCGATGAAGAACAGGAGGTGGCGGTGGCTCCGTATCGTAAAAAGCGATGAAACTTCCTCTCTCTAGTTTTTTCTCAAAACATAGGAATTTATAGAATTGGAGTTAGGGTCAGTGGAGCCTCGAGGGGCCCACTACCCACCAGGGCACGCTAGAGGGAGGTGGCGCACCCTAGTGCCTAGTGGGCAACAGAGGCCCCCTCTAGTGGGTATTTGCTCCAATATTTTTCTTTTATTCCAAAATAATTCTCCAAATAATTTCTTCCAATTCCGAGAACTTATATTTCTGCACAAAAACAACACCATGGTAGTTCTGCTGAAAACATCGTCAGTCTGGGTTAGTTTCATTCAAATCATGCAAATTAGAGTCCAAAACAAGAGCAAAAGTGTTAGGAGAAGTAGATACGATGGAGACGTATCATTTACCACAGGTCTACATGTCCGTAGTTAGTAGCTAGATGGCTTCTTCTCTCTTTTTGATCTTCAATACAATATTTTCCTTCGTGTTCTTGGAGATCTATTTGATGTAATGACTATTTGTGCTGTGTTTGTTGGGATCCGATGAATTGTGAGTTTATGATCAGATCTATCCATGAATAATATATGGGTTTTTTCTGAACTCTTTTATGCATGATTATTATAGCTTCGTATTTCTTCTCCAATTTATTGGTTTGGTTTTTCCAACTAGATTGATTTATCTTGCGATGGGAAGAGCTTCTTTGTAATGGGTTCGATCTTGCGGTGCTCAATCCCAGTGATAGAAAAGGACATGACATGTATCTATCATTGCTATTAAGAGTAAAAAGATGGGGTTTATTCATACATGAGTTTATCTTGTCTACATCATGTCATCTTGCTTAAAGCATTACTCTGTTTTTCCATGAACTTAATACACTAGATGCATGATGGATAGCGGTCGATGTGTGGATTAATAGTAGTAGATGAAGGCAGCAGTCGGTCCACTAATCTTGGATATCTTCATAATTATTTGCTTTTCTATCAATTTCCCAACAGTAATTTATTTACCCACCGTATGCTATTTTCTCGAGAGAAGCCTCTAGTGAAACTATGGCCCCTGGGTCTATTTTCTGTCATATGTTAAAACCAAAAATACATTGCCGTAATTTTCTTTTATTTGTTTTATTTTGTATTTTAGTTAGATCTATCTATCAGAACCTATACAATTTAATCTTGCTCATAACTGTTGAGGGGTTGACAACCCCTCTACGCATTGGGTTGCAAGTATTTGTTGTTTGTGTGCAGGTGTTGTTTACATAGTGTTTCTTGGTTCTCCTACTGGATTGATAACTTTGGTTTCACAATTGAGGGAAATACTTATCTCGACTATACTTCATCATCCTCTCCTCTTCTGGGAAATCCCAATGCAGCTCACAATTAGCAGGCCACCGACGGCGAGATGCTAAATGCGGGCGGTGGGGAGCAGGTGGAGCGGCAGTGAGCAGAGGACGACCCAGCCTCGTGGTCGTGCCTCCCCTTGCGGCCGGACTTCCACCGGACGATGGCAGCCGACGAGGAGGTGGAGGGGAATAGGAGGAGGAGTGGCGAGGAGGAACTAGGGTTTGATGTCGGCCGGGGTTCAAGGAGGCACGCGGGGACGGGAGTAGGAGCGTGGACTAGCCGGTCCACTGCTTCCACATTAAAAAGGACGGTGACCGATGTGGATGGGTGGCTGGCAGGTGGGTTCGTCAACTTGTGCGCACTAAATATGGCCGGAGGGATGTAGGTGGGCGACCGTAGGTGGGCCCAAGGCGGGCGAGGAGCGAGCGCATGGGCATTCGATTGGTGTCCGTCTCGATGCAAACCGGGCGCAAGTTTGCGTCGGAAATGGGTCAAGCCGAACGCCAAACGGACGTTTTTTGCAGATAGGGTCACGCGTTGGGCCGTCACTTATGTCTGTTTGGGCCAAAATGGACACCGCTGAACTGGATGGGGTCTAGCATTGGAGTTGGCCATGCAATTAGTATCTGACGCTGGAACATGCAGTGCTCGGATGATTTCATGTTGCATTTTTTTACTTCTCTAGGAGCATATACAGTCGGACGTCTCAAACCTGTCTCAAACACCCTGCGAACGAAGCGGTCAAAGAATGCTTAACCAGCCGGATACCTCAAATTGGCCTTAAGCGCCCAGGCTCTCCGGCAATCCTCATATACAACCCAAATTTGGGGTGGATATGGGTGCTACCTCTTGCGCACTGTGTTGGTTTTCCCTTGAAGAGGAAAGGGTGATGCAGTAAAGCAGCGTAAGTATTTCCCTCAGTTTTTGATAACCAAAGTATCAATCCAGTAGGAGACCACGCGCGAGTCACCTCGTACCTACACACACAAATAAGAACCTCGCAACCAACACGATAAAGGGGTTGTCAATCCCTTCACGGCCACTTGCAAGAGTGAGATCTGATAGAGATAATAATAATAAGATAAGTATTTTTATGATATAGATTGAAAGTAAAGATTGCAAAATAAAGTAGATGGAAACTTATATGATGGAGAATGGACCTGGGGGCCATAGGTTTCACTAGTGACTTCTCTCAAGATAGCATAAGTATTACGATGAGTGAACAAATTATTGTCGAGCAATTGATAGAAAAACAAATAATTATGAGAATATCTAGGCATGATCATGTATATAGGCATCACGTCCGTGACAAGTAGACCGAAACGATTCTGCATCTACTACTATTACTCCACACATCGACCGCTATCCAGCATGCATCTAGAGTATTAAGTTCATAAGAACAGAGTAACGCCTTAAGCAAGATGACATGATGTAGAGGGATAAACTCATGCAATATGATGTAAACCCCATCTTTTTATCCTCGATGACAACAATACAATACGTGTCGTTTCCCTTTCTGTCACTGGGATCGAGCATCGCAAGATTGAACCCAAAGCTAAGCACTTCTCCCATTGCAAGAAAGATCAATCTAGTAGGCCAAACCAAACTGATAATTCGAATAGACTTGCAAAGATAAACCAATCATACATAAAAGAATTCAGAGGTGATTCAAATATTATTCGTAGATAAACTTGATCATAAACCCACAATTCATCGGATCACGACAAACACACCACAAAAGAAGATTACATCGAATAGATCTCCAAGATAATCAAGGAGAACTTTGTATTGAGATCCAAAGAGAGAGAAGAAGCCATCTAGCTACTAGCTATGGACCCGAATGTCTAAAGTAAACTGCTCACACATCATCGGAGAGGCCATGGAGTTGATGTAGGGCACTCCGTGATCAATGCCCCCTCCGGCGGAGCTCCGAAAAGGCCCCTCCGGCGGAGCTCTTTGGTATAGAAGGTTGGGGCGGTGGAAATAGGGTTTCATGGTGCTCCTGGATGTTCTCGGGGTATATAGATATACATATATATAGTGTTACTATTCATCACCCAGGCTGCAGAATAAGTTATTCTTCATCCGAGGTAATCTTACAATCATTTCATAATTAAATTACATTTCGAATTCAAATAGTTACATTCCTATTGATTCACTACGTAAAATTTGACATAAGAAAATAAAAATATAGGTCATAAGACAAGAAAATCTACAATTTATGTGTATTTTAGACTATGTTTTTATGTTTGTAATTTTACATAACATAAAATATTTTTACGGTGATTATATATTTTCTTACGGTCCCTTTTTGCGTCAGAAATAAGACAAAACTTACGGAACGTAAAATTACGGTGCATTGATGGTAAAATAGAGAGGGGGTGAAGAATAACTAGTCCTCACCCAGGGTGACGAATAGCGCGACCCTATATATATATATATAGGAGGAAGAAGTACGTCGGTGGAGCAACGAGGGGCCCACAAGGGTGGAGGGCGCGCCCAGGGGATGGGGGCGCCCCCCTGCCTCGTGGCCTCCTCGGTTGTTTCTTGACGTCCACTCCAAGCATCCTGGATCACGTTTGTTCCAAAAATAACGCTCCCGAAGGTTTCATTCCGTTTGGACTCCGTTTGATATTCTTTTCCGGCGAAACTCTAAAATAGGCAAAAAAACAGCAATTTGGGCTGGGCCTCCGGTTAATAGGTTAGTCCCAAAAATATAATAAAAGTGTAAAAATAGCCCATTAGCATCCAAAATAGATAATATAATAGCATGGAGCAATCAAAAATTATAGATACGTTGGAGACGTATCAATGGGGAGGCCCGGGCGCTCCCGGGCGTGTCCGCCACGTCAGCCTGGCCCACGTCGGCCCACCATGATCCCACTCCGTCCCCACAAAAACCACACCCGAAGCAAACCCTAACTCACTTCACTTCGCTCCGCCCTTCGTCTCTTCTCCTCCCTTTCCCCAATCAGATCCCCTCCTCCTCCCTGTGCACCATGTCCACCCACCGGTAGCGGTGATGGCGAAGTATCCAACGATGATTGGGACGCCTTCCTCTGCGATGCGACAAGCGACAAGAAGGGGCTGGCCCTCCGCACCGTGGTACAACGCTCGTGGGTGGACACGGGCTACAGCTCTGGTTCTACTTCGTCCCTCATCGCCCGCCGCCGCAACGCCGATGCTGGAGCGGTCCCATCTGGAACCGCGCCGAGCTCCGCACGGTACACTTGCTCCTCTTCGCTGGTCCGCCACTGCCCTCCTAACCCTCTTGTCGCTGCTCCTCAAGGGCAACGGTGGGTGTTACTTCCTACTCCACTACGTCGTAGACTCGCACACCTGACTCGGATGTGCGCCGCTCGCCGCGAGAGGCGGCAGGCTTGGGAGAGAGTAGTGGCCTCAGAGGCACGATCCTCCCGCCGCCGCCGCGGTGCCTGATGACGAGGATTGGTTCCTCGCGTGGGTCTGCCGCCGCTCTCTTAGGACGGCGGAGACAGACGCCCACCGGCTCTGTCAAAAAACGTGAAAGCGCTCTGGCTAGGGCTAGAGCAATCCGTGTGCGAAGCGGTGGAGGCAGTGAGAGCGGACAAGATGAAGAGGCAGCACGAATGCACCGTCCGAAGGATTGCGGGCTTCATTGACTCCTCCAATGACCCAACTCCTGCCGTCGACGCTTACCCAGATGCGTACAACAGCGCCGATGACCGAAAGGGAAAAGGGCCGACGAGGAAGTGGTAAAGCTCGGCCCTCTCTCCATGTTTATTTCTGTTTTTAGTAATCTAGTTTAGAACTTATTCATCGGTTATGTGGATTATGTGAATTGTTGTGATCTTTTAATGATCGGTTATGTGCATTATGTGCATTTCTATGTCCGTCTGATGATTTACATAGTTTAGTTTTACGTTGCATACTTTATATGAATATAGGACACCGAATTTTGAGATACATAGCTGGGGACGCGGAGATTTGTGAATTACCCGATCACTGTCCGCGGACGCACCCTAACACACCGGCGGAATGTATAGAGTGTCGGATTTGGCATGTCTGGTCGTAGATGCTCTAAGAGTCTAAGCGCATGAATAAGTGTTCTGCATTGGACATGCCTAAGTAAACCCCTAACAAAAATTATTTGGGAGATAAAAAATTATGTGCCCGCATTGAGTCCTTGGAGTATTCCGGGCATCACTATCATGTCCACATTACTTTCTTTGGAGTGTCTCACGTGCTTGTGTATCATTGTGTCTGGCAAATCATCTTGCTCTCTCCGTTTTCGTAGTGTATTAGTGTCAGAAAGCGTCTTACATTTTAAAACAGAGGAAGTACATGGCAATCGACACACTTGACCTAGTCTGTTGGTCACCCTCACTCAATCCTCTCAATCGCTTCCTTTAAACAACCGGCGGTCTCCGTCCTATTCACCCCTGCATCACTGTTCGCGACAAATTAACCTCCTCCCGCTTAGAACCAGTTCACCTTTGAAAAGTCAAAATCTCTCTTATAGACCCAATTTGCTCCGATTCGCCGCCAGGAGGCGTGACATCGTGTCGTGTAGCGGGGTGCAAGCAGTAAGAACTTGTTACCACTCTCTCTGTAAAAAAAATATAAGATGTTACTTTTGTGTGGGTACGTAAAAACTTGCTACTACAGTCTACCCTCGAAAGTAGAAAAGCTTCTCTTTCCAAACAGGTCTACCGTTACTGTCATCGAAAAGCAGTAACAGTAGGTTGAGGAGAATCTCTCAAAACATGGGACATGCATGCAGGGAGCATGGACGTCGAATCAAAGATGAGAGAGGTGGATGGGAACGCCGGCCGGCGGGGCGGGCGATTGCGTTGCGCGCACAGCATATGGCTTTTTGGCGCGGAGGCAGGCAGGTCGACCAGAAACTCACCGGCCGGCCGCGAGAGACGGGTCGAAAAGTGCAGCGCCGCGCCGTGTGTGATCGGGCCCGGCGGCCGCGACAGGCGTCGTCCTTTTGCGACTGTGGCGCATGTCACCAGACCCGGGATTGTGGAAGACCCTGCTTTCCTCCCTGCCTTTTCTCAGAATAATAATAATAATAATATGAATGCATCTCTCCCACCGATCCGCTGCGCCGCCCACGGCCGTGGAGGCAGCGGGTGCCCATTAAGTTTACCGCCCGGTACAACATGTTCTTCATATACAGAGCCTTTTCTAGGATCGCTGCAATCTCAACTGATGACTTGGATGGTTAGCTAGTGAGCAGCGAGTACTTCTTCTCATCATTTATGCCTCACAGTGAGTTAGGTTTTGAAATTTCTGCATGTTTATCAAGGACCGATTGATGTCGTCCGTCGCCATCACCGACCATCTCGTGCTGTCACCATAGATATAATCCCTGCCATGACAAAGTTACCATGCATGCAGAAAACCGTGCTTTCTTTCTGTTATCAATCAAACATGGGTAGGAAATCCACAAATCACGCATTCACAATGTGGGCAGCTTTCAAAATCCTGTACAATTTGAAATCTACTGCCTCCGTTCTGAATTATAAAAAGTTTTGGAAAATTTAATACGGACTGCGTATGAACTGAAATGAGTGAACATATAGACTAAAAGACGTTTATATGTGCTTGATTTAGAAAAATAGTAAGAACATCTTATAATAGCGAACCGAGGGAGTGCTATTTCACATATGATATGCAATTTGTATGACAGGGTGCCATATGGACGGTCTAAACTCTCCTGAAAAACAATGGCTGTACATGACGCAGACGATCCAGAGTCGCCGCAAACCGCCGTGCGAAGTGACAGCGGCGTGAAAGACCACGTGTGCCTGTCCACTGCAAGGGCCCGCTACTGCAACACGGTAAAATGGCAGCCGGTAATATTAGAGTAACCGTTCCCAAACGGACAAGACCTAGGCCGGGCCCTGGACGACCAGCAGACAGTTTTATAATGGTGCACTTCAGCACTTGTTCATACCCTCCCTATTTTTGGAATGAATACCAAGCAAATAGTCACGATAAATAGTGCCTTTTCTTAATCGACTATTCTGTAGGCTCCTTTTGTACAACCATTGCACCCATCCCATCTCATCTCATCTCCGGCTTGTTTCTGCCTTTCTGCTTTCGTTATTCACCCACAGTGAAAGGCGAAAAGAGCAATCCTAACCTATTGTGTACCACCGGCCAAGAGAAAATAGTGCAAACACAGTAAGGAAAATACTATAAAAGGTGAATCTAGAAACCAACAGGTAGTAGTACCACAATCTAGTCATGACGTGGTACTGCATGGCATTGATTCTGCCCTCTATTATTCGTCAAATTAAATCGGTTGGAAAAACAAATGTCAATGGAGTTTGAAGGTTTTCTCTGTAGCGCCGGAGAGTAGTTGCTGTCAAGCGGATTTCGCATGCCGGCCAAAAACAAATTAAATGTTCATCAGCTTTGCCCCAGCTAGCTAAAAAAAGCCTTGGGTTGGCGGGTGTCTTTTCAAATAACTTCGTTTAAATCGGCCTTAATTTCGGCGAGACAAACTCCAGCCACCAACATCTGATTGACTGATTGCCATGGATATGTGTGGATCCTAGCTCAGCTTTGCCGCTTTGGCTCAGAGGGACAGGCACTGCATCCACATGCATGCAGCTTAGCTGCTCTGATCCGAATGAAGCAAATCGCAGGGGGGAGCAGTGCCACTCTTCAAGTCTTGCCGATTTCATTGGGGGAAGAAACCAAACCAACAGTGAACCAATGTATGTTAGCCACGACGGATGATGGAGTACAGTTTAATTGGATCGATGAATTCATGGCTGGTCCTATCGATACATCGTGCAATCGATCAACTCCAAATAATTGGGTTCGGCGGCTTTTGGGCGATGTGGGGGGACCGTGTACTATGCCGATCTTTTACTCTGTTTCACTGGTGCATGCATGTGAAACACCAAACAACCCCGCTGGAGTGAGTGGGGCTTCTTTTTTTACCAAATGCCAGGCCTGGGTACACTGTTGTGCACATACGTGGGAGATTTTTTTTTTTGAAACAAAGGTAAAAGGCTTGCCTCATTTCATTGATTAAGGGGTTAAAAGTACATAGATTACGTCAACTGATCACCCTCACGGCATGATAGCGCTCGGGTGGGTGCCTCCATGGTGACCCAAAGCTTGACCTCTTCCTTAATCAGCTTTAGAATGTAGAATGGAGGCGTTGATTTCTTTCATGAGACCTTTATTGTTCCTTTCACTTCAGATGACCCGTGAGACAAGCATGGTGAGGATAGCCATGACCTTACGGTGAGCGGTGTTGGTGTGGCTGGCCATGAAAAGACCGTGTGGAAGGTTTGCCCCAGGACATGTTATTCGCTTGGTTGGCGCTGATAATAGACGTTGGACGGCATATCGGTTGCAAAGGAGGGGTTGGCCTAACCGTGACCTTTGGACATTTTGCAAGAGGGCCAACAAGATGTCACGACACCTTTTCTACAAATGTCGCTTCACTTTGCGTGTGTGGGAGGATGGTGATGGAGTGGCTTGGATTAGGGGCCTTGTCAATGGATCAATGGAGAAATGAGTGTACTGAAAAGGGAGATGTCTTTGCTCAACAGTGTGTGTGGTAAAATAAAATGGTACAAAAGAACGTCCTGAAAGTGAGCAGTGTGGGGACAATGGTGGATTCATGTGCCACCCAGTGGGGCGCCACACGGTCTCAAGGAACTTTCAAAGTTCCTTGATCATTATGTTGATATATGGGGTTTGTTTTCTTCCCGTTGATAATGGATCTTCAACTGTAAAGGTGGAATTTTTCCAGTGTTTTCAAGAACCGTCATTAGCAAGCTCCTCATGTTCGCTTAAGTAGATCATTCATGAGAGCTATGCTATCATGTGTCAAGTGTCAACAGAATGGAGTTGACATGTGAAAGACAAGACACATCATTATGTTGGTGTTAAATTCCAGGCGTGAATGGACCTACTAACTAAACACTTGGCATTTCTTGTGCAAGACATTTCGGAATTGAACAATTAACACGTTTTTTACTTCCTTTCGATGCCAATTTTTGACTCCTGGATTTTCCAACTTCATAGGATGATCTTTGCGGAGAAGTCTACTATCAACTAACTAACTGTCAGAATGAGATCACATGAGTTCAATGTGAATGATAAACACAAAGAACATACAAACAAATAGTCAGGAAAATTCTCTATTCACAATGGTAGAGTTCAATGGGTGTGTTTGCTTACAAGATTGACATGTCATTGTTTTGTACAAGATAAGCTCCTCCTTCCTCTAAATGGCTTGAAGGTCATACTTATATACTACCACACTAACAAGCAATTCCTCGTGTCTTATCATCAGCTCCCTTCTAAAGGAAAACCTTGGACCTACATTAATTGCCTTGCACAGATACAACATCAAGTCTTGCAAATACTTCATCGAATGATGAGAGGAACTGTGGGAATATTCCCTTTAATTTGCTCATGGGGTGGAGATGGGGGGGAGGGGGGGTGTCCATGTAGTAACCGCTATATAACCACTAGCCAAATTAGTTAAAATATTTTTTGTAGTGAATAGATTGAATATGTTCCTGATGAGTTTGTTCTCTCTTACTATATAACGTAACTTTGATTACAAGTAAAATAGGAGGTTTGATTCTAGAAAAACATGGTACAGTGCCATATTATGTTTTATCATTGATGTCCATTCTGTTACTGATTTGAACTGGGCTATAATACTAAAATCTCTACTCTTATAAAAAAAACCGAGTTGGTGATGTGGTGTGCCTGCCGTCTTGTAATATAGACCATCCGCTCTAGATCTGACGGATAGAAAGAAAACTATGACAATTTTACAAAAAAAACACACCTCTCTCCACATTTACAGATAAGACCTTGGCTCGTTCATCCTTATCTCCCACAACCTCATTGCTAAGCAATTAAAAAAGGAAGTCTCTGGAACAATCTGGCATGGTGGTCGCTGTCGGCGCCGTCTATCCCCATGCCTCCGCCCAGTCCGACCACCAGTCACCACCACGCCCCACTCCTCCTCACCTTATCTCTCATCTTTCTCGAGATATCATTTTTTCGATGAAATTCTTGAGATACCATTTTTCCGATAAAATTATCGAGATATCATTAGTTTTTACACATGAGATTACTCCTGCATGGGTCAATCACAACAGGTGTTTTGTAAAAAAAAATGCATCTTGATGTTCTGTGCAATGCACGGGCATCTTGCTATTTGAAAAATAACCCAGTAATGATTGTCCTCTCAGAATTCGGGTCAATTGAATTAATTAATTAGCCAATTGAGACTTAAAAACTCACTTGTTTATACCAAACTTTTTAGTACTTATTTATGACTTACTCCGTGAACATGTGATTATGTGTATTTTCCTTTTGTACAAAACACATATTACCACATAATAATGTTGTTAATTTTAAAATATATTGCCGTATAGACATATATCTATTTAAGCACCTGCGATACACTAAAATTATATTCTTCAAAAATAGTTGGCCTTCTTATAAAATCTTTGAGTTATTACCAAGGCAATTTTTTCCTTGACTTGAATCTCCCTATGATCAAGGAAAAATAATAATAGTAAAATAATAATCCCTCTTGGATTAATTTGCATCATTAGATGTTGTATAGTGTATTTTCATGTGTTCACCGCTATTTTAGTATGAACAATCATCTTGACAGAGTTCTCTAAAGTGTAAAATCAATTATGTGGGCGTGGATAAACAGAGATAATAGACTTTACATGATGTCTACAAGTGTCCTTTGACCGCACTACAAGTTAGATATATTGTTGCACAAATGCTGAAATCCTGATACACTAACTTGGCCATATACTACATATTTAAATGCCCCACAGCTTCAATCACCGGCGTGAGCGAGGACAAACCGATGAACTTAATTAGTCGGATCAATGCCATAAACCCACGTACTTTGTACGCGCGCGTACGACAGGCTGCAATGAGGCCGCAATCGAGAGATGATATGCACGATCGTGGCAAACAAACCCTGCGCACGGACGCACGTACCTGTTGCTAGCTCATGCATCCCGCCTGCGCCCATTTGATCTCTCCCTGTCTCTGCGATCCGCGGGACGTACGCACCCCGCACCCCCGCCGAGACAGACAAGCACGCATTACCTACGCAAAACGCCTCAACAGTGCCGCCCCTTGTGGCCACAGTGCGCGCATACCTCTCTTTCTCCCTCCCTCGTGTGGTTGCTTTCATGTCAGTACAACGGCAATCTCAGTACTACCGCTAGTGCACCTTTTCGCTTAGTTCCATCCGTGAGAGACGGAAATTCGGCCCGGCCCGGTGCATGCCACAGCACACGGCTCTGGCGGCGTCGCATGTGCATCGATCAAGTCCCGCGCCCGCGCACACGGGAGCACGTCGCACATATCACTGTCGACCAGTCGAGACGGCCGCGTGCCGCGTGCGCCGGCCGGCCTGGGCGGCAGTGACCTGAACGTCCGACGCTGTTCATAAGAGGTTTCCAGGGAAGAAAGGTCGTTGCCGAGAAGAGGATGCAGGCGCGGGCACGTTGAGGCGCGTTCAGTGGTGCGCGGTGCATGTGATGTGTCGCGGCCCCGTACGTAAACCATGCATGCATGCATGCTTGTTGGCGAGCGTCACATCTGGCTCGACGTGCGCGTCCGCCTCCACCGGCGAAAACAAGGCATACATGCAGACGCAGGGGCTGCCTGCTGCTGTACTACGAGGCAAAATATTTTGCTACAATTAGCTTCAGCCTAGGATCCAGCTAGCCCGTAGCCATCTGCGCGCCCATCATGTGGGCGCGCGCGCATATATGCGACAGCGCCGGTAGGTGGCCATAGCCATAGGTGTTAGCCAAGAACAGTATGGCTAGGCTTACAGTGTCGCGTCTCGGTCTCCAATTAACGCCTTCAAGTCTTCAACATTGCTACTCCTGCTCGAGCAGTACCGTTAATATAGGGTAGCTACTAGTAGTAGCTAGCTATATGAAGCATGTACGTATACTCGCTCAACTAGTATGATCTTTCGATCATGGCCATGCTAGTTATAATGCCGTTATGCAACGGATCCGGCAGTGACGTACGCCTAATTCAGCGAAATGTGGCACTGTGCGCGATGATTAAGAGGACAAGCAAATCGTGCCGACTGTGCGCAGCGTGTGATGCATGTTGTATAGTCGGTAAACTGAACTGTAGCTGAGAACCCGACATGTACGCACTATGCCGCGACGTTGATGCTAGCGCCATAAGGACGATCGAGCGCTTCTACAAACAGAATTTCGTCGCTTTCGACGGCTGCGGCGGACGGCGACTGCACGCGCGCGCGCCTATGTTTGCAGGCTCTACAGCTACCAAACAGTGCCGTACGCGTGATGTGTGTGTATCACTGTTCCACATCAAATACTCCCTCCTTTCCGGTTTATAGGGCTTGTCTTAAAATTTTAGTTTTCCCATTTCATAAGGCTCAATTTGGTTGTTTTCCATCACATGTTCAGATTCCAAGGTGCATTAAATCATTGCATGCAAATATTAAGAGAAAATTGACCAATGCATGCATGCATTGCAATTAATGCATTGGTAAACATGCTTTTTTGAGGAAAACAAAAGCATTAATTGGGTGCTTTTGCAAACTACAAAAAGTATTCCATCACTCACCATCTATCTTGGTTGGTGAGAATTTTGAATTGAGCCTTATAAACCGGAAAGGAGGGAGTATATGCGCGTCTTTGGAGTTTGGACAGTGCTATACATTGGCTGATTAGACTTCGCTAGTGGTAGGAGTATTAATTACTAATTAGAGTTATACATTGAAAGAAGAACTGTTGCAGCAACTCGCTCGTTTGGTCATGATTTTAGAATGGCGATGGGGGCTCGATCGCGACTGCTCTTGCCTCTTCGCCGCCATTATGGATGGTGCTTATGTTGTGTTCATTGTGCGGTTGGCGCGAGTGGCTTGTTTATGTTTTGAGTGGGCTTGGCCCTTTGGCGAGTGTGGGTGTGGATATCATTGTGTGAGTGGGCTTGCCCCTGTTTGTATCAGCTTTCGTTCGTGTTTCCGCAATTTAAACAACAATCTTATTCTTAATTGATGGAACAAGCAAAACCTTTTTTGTTGAGGAACAAACAAGCAAAACTTTTGATTCGTGTTAAAAAAGAATTATCGGATGCGGTTGGAGTTTATGGTATTCTTTTGGCCGTGACAGGAGGGGCTTTGTACAGGAATGCCAACCCATATTCATTGGCTGGATCCAGTGACAGGGGTATAGTGCAAGGCTGGAACCAATGTAAAATTTCTGGACGAAATTTTTGACAATCAAAATCACCATTGTTGGTACAAAAGCAGAATCTACCACCCCTACCAATTCCTTGGACTCCACATGTGACCTGTACGTGGACAACTCTCGGAAGCATGATGGCTAGAGCTGATGGGCTGCTATCCGGGACCTTGAGCTGCAGTGCTCTCTTTGGTCGACGACACTGCACCTCTGGCCATTGCTGCTTCGCTGAAATGGGCCGACCCGCCTAGTCCATGAACGGAACAACAGCTTGGCTGGCCTACACACAGCCTTCGGTTCTGTCTGTCTTCTATCCCTTCCGCGTTACTGTGCTTGTACAGCGGATCCGGCGCATCCACGCTTAATTCACAAGGCAGTACAGTGCCTCGTGAGATGATCAACTAACAGGTCATGTTAGGTCATGTGAACTGTGTGCAGCTTGCGATGTATAGCCGGTAGACTGAATTGTAACTGAAAACCCGACGTGTATGCACTATGTACTGATGTTGATGCTTTTTGTTGGCTTGCCGATGTCGATGCTAAGGACAATCGAACCCTTTAGGAACAAAATCTTATCGCATTCCATGGACGGCGACTGCACGCGTATGTTTGCAGGCTGTACAGCTACCAAACAGCAACCTCAGTATGTGCATCACTGTTCCACATCAATACGGACCGTTTTTGGACAGCAGTATTGTCCAACTAATAACTAACCTATTTAGACGCAGGGACTAAAAATGTGTATGCAAGGAGGCAAAACCTGTAGAAATTGGGATCTAATGTAATTTTAGGTCATACAGGAAATTTGAAACACGCGAATGCTCCAAAACTGCCATTTGGATACATCACAGGAATTATAAACCCAAGGAGGAGAAACCATGAGGTGTTTTTCTCCGAAATTCCTACAGATTACCCCATGAATTCCATAGGGTTTTGGCCGGAATCTTGGCCAGCCATTCATTTGTTCCTATTGACACCCCAGGATTTTTTTCCTATAGGTATTCGATCCTCCAAATTTCTATGGTTCTCTTTGTGCAAAAACGGAGCCTAAATTTAATAGCAATTCCCTCGTTAATTTGTTCGTGCTTCTAGAATGGCACTGGAGTCAGTACACCAAACCCTCGTATGCATTTATAATACCAAGCGATGGCTCCTCTTGTCTCCTCGTCGACGTTTTCAGTGCAGGTGACGGTGGCGGTGGCCATGCCAAGAATTCTGTATTTATTTTTCATTTTTTTAGCTTAGTAAGTTGATTTTTCTGAAAAGTCCAAAAATAGCCTAAAACAACAACACAAAAATGATAGATTAGACAAAAAAAGATATTAAATTTGATTCTAAAACTATGCCAAAGTGATATAATTGTAGCATGAAACAAACAAATACGTCTAGGACATATCATTCCTCATAGCTTAGAGCATCTCCACTCGCCCCCCCCCCAACATGCCCCCAGGGCTCTTTTTTTAGCGCCGGCACCGAAAAATCGGCCCAATCGCGCCCCCAGTACCTTGTTTATCGCTGGTTTGGGCTGAAATAACAGCCGGCGATCCCGAGCCGAACCCAAGCCCCTGGGGGCACCTGGGGGCCGCCGGCCGAAGCCAAAAGGCGCGTGGGTCCGCTCTGTTGGCGAGAGACAGGCCTTTTCGCGCCGATTCCCCCACTTTTCCCTCCATTTCCCATTGCTTCCCCCTTCTCCCC
The DNA here is from genome assembly GCF_003073215.2 of Triticum urartu. Lineage (NCBI taxonomy): Eukaryota > Viridiplantae > Streptophyta > Magnoliopsida > Poales > Poaceae > Triticum > Triticum urartu. Next base: position 708,205,253 of record NC_053023.1, read on the forward strand.
ATCTTCTCCCGCCATTCTCCTCCCACTCCCCGCCATCCCGCCATGCCACCGAAGAAGTACTCGGCCCCTCGCGCCGCTGCCGCTACCGATGCCACCCAACAGATGCAGAGGAAGTCAAGGGCGCTGCCGGCGAAACCACCGGGCATGTCGAACGCCGACTGGAGGGCGGAGGTTCAGTGCGGGGAAGCTGTCACCACCGACCGGCGGGACAAGCTCAACGCCAAGAGGGCGCGGGACACGGCGACGGCGGCGGAGGCAGAGGCGTCTCGTGCGGGGATGATGAATCTGCCCGGCGGCGACGTCCCACAAGCTGCTTGGAGCCAGCAGAGCGCCGGGTCGCCGGCCAGCTTCTCGTCAACGCCACCGGCTACGCCATCGGGGTAGCACCTTCGCCTGGCTACGCCGACGGCGACGCGCATGGTGGGTTCAACCCCAACATCACCTTTCCCCATGGCCAGCGCACCTCACACTCCGGCCTGAACACCGACCAATGCACACCCTCGCCCGCGTTTGCCGGCGTCCAGTACCCCCCGTACAACTACTCGCCGCCGGCGTACGCAGCCTCCCCGACGCCGCCTCTGCGTCATGGCGCCCTGCCCTTCTCGCAAGCCTCGTCGTCACATTTCGGCAACCCCAACACGTGTTGGGGAACGTAGTAATTTCAAAAAAATTCCTACGCACACGCAAGATCATGGTGATGCATAGCAACGAGAGGGGAGAGTGTCATCCACGTACCCTCGTAGACCGTTAAGCGGAAGCGTTATGACAATGCGGTTGATGTAGTCGTACGTCTTCACGATCGACCGATCCTCAATACCGAACGTACGGCACCTCCTCGTTCAGCACACGTTCAGCTCGGTGACGTCCCGCGAACTCACGATCCAGTAGAGCCCGGGGAAGAGTTTCGTCAGCACAACGGCGTGGTGACGATGTTGATGAAGCTACCATTGCAGGGCTTCGCCTAAGCACCGCTACAGTATGACCGAGGCGGGTTATGATGGAGGGGGGCACCGCACACGGTTGGGAGAGATCAATGATCAACTTCTGTGTCTAGAGGTGCCCCCCTGCCCCCGTATATAAAGGAGCAAGGGTGAGGCCAGCCCGCCCTAGAGGGCGCGCCAGGAGGAGGAATCCTCCTCCTAGTAGGAGTAGGATTCCCCTCTTTCCTACTCCTACTAGGAGGGGGAAAGGAAGGGGGAGAAGGAGAAGGAAAGCCCCCCCTCTCTCTCCACTAGGGCCCAACAAGGCCCATTAACCCCCGGGGGGTTCCGGTAATCCCTCCGGCACTCCGGTAAAATCCCGATTTCTACCGGAACTCTTCCGATGTCCAAATGTAGGCTTTCAATATATCAATCTTTATGTCTCGACCATTTCGAGACTCCTCGTCATGTATGTGATCATATCCAGGACTACGAACTACCTTCGGTACATCAAAACATATAAACTCATAATACCGATAGTCACAGAACTTTAAGCGTGCGGACCCTACGGGTTCGAGAACTATGTAGACATGACTGAGACATGTCTCCGGTCAATAACCAATAGCGGAACCTGGATTCTCATATTGGTTCCTACATATTCTACGAAGATCTTTATCGGTCAAACCGCATAACAATATAAGTTGTTCCCTTTGTCATCGGTATGTTACTTGCCCGAGATTCGATCGTCGGTATCCCAATACCTAGCTCAATCTCGTTACCGGCAAGTCTCTTTACTCATTCCGTAATGCAACATCCCGCAACTAACTCATTAGTCACATTGCTTGCAAGGCTTATAGTGATGTGCATTACCGAGAGGGCCCAGAGATACCTCTCTGACAACCGGAGTGATAAATCCTAATCTCGATCTATGCCAACTCAACAAGTACCATCGGAGACACTTGTAGAGCACCGGTCTCTTTACGTGAGACCGGTTCCACCGACTAACATGCACAAGTTGCATAAGGTGGCTGGCGGGTGTCTGTCTCTCCTACTTTAGTTGGAGCGGATTCGATGAAAAGGGTCCTTATGAAGGGTAAATAGAAGTTGACAAATCACGTTGTGGCTTTCACGTAGGTAAGAAAACGTTCTTGCTAGAACCCTACTTCAGCCACGTAAAACATGCAACAACAATTAGAGGACGTCTAACTTGTTTTTGCAGCAAGTGCTTTGTGATATGATATGGCCAAAGTTGTGACGAATGATGAATGATCTATATGTGATGTATGAGATGTTCATGCTATTGTAATAGGAATCACGACTTGCATGTCGATGAGTATGACAACCGGCAGGAGCCATAGGAGTTGTCTATATTTTTGTATGACCTGCGTGTCATTGAGAAACGCCATGTAAATTACTTTACTTTATTGCTAAACACGTTAGCCATAGTAGTAGAAGTAATAGTTGGTGAGCAACTTCATGGAGACACGATGATGGAGATCATGATGATGGAGATCATGGTGTCATGCCGGTGACAAGATGATCATGGAGCCCCAAGATGGAGATCAAAGGAGCTATGTGATATTGGCCATATCATGTCACTATTATTATTTGATTGCATTTGATGTTTATCATGTTTTGCATCTTGTTTACTTAGAACGATGGTAGTAAATAAGATGATCCCTTACAACAATTTCAAGAAGTGTTCTCCCCTAACTGTGCACCGTTGCTAAAGTTCGTCGTTTCGAAGCACCACGTGATGATCGGGTGTGATAGATCCTTACGTTCACATACAACGGGTGTAAGACAGTTTTACACATGCAAAACACTTAGGGTTAACTTGACGAGCCTAGCATGTACAGACATGGCCTCGGAACACAGAGACCGAAAGGTCGAACACGAGTCGTATAGAAGATACGATCAACATGAAGATGTTCACCGACGATGACTAGTCCGTCTCACGTGATGATCGGACACGGCCTAGTCGACTCGGATCGTGTAACACTTAGATGACTAGAGGGATGTCTATCTAAGTGGGAGTTCATTAAATAATTTGATTAGATGAACTTAATTATCATGAACTTAGTCTAAAATCTTTACAATATGTCTTGTAGATCAAATGGCCAACGTAGTCCTCAACTTCAACGCGTTCCTAGAGAAAACCAAGCTGAAAGACGATGGCAGCAACTATACGGACTGGGTCCGGAACCTGAGGATCATCCTCATAGCTGCCAAGAAAGATTATGTCCTACAAGCACCGCTAGGTGATCCACCCGTCCCACAGAACCAAGACGTTATGAACGCTTGGCAGACACGTGCTGATGACTACTCCCTCGTTCAGTGCGGCATGCTTTACAGCCTAGAGCCGGGGCTCCAAAAGCGTTTTGAGAGACATGGAGCATATGAGATGTTCGAAGAGCTGAAAATGGTTTTTCAAGCTCATGCCCGGATCGAGAGATATGAAGTCTCCGACAAATTCTTCAGCTGTAAGATGGAGGAAAATAGTTCTGTCAGTGAGCACATACTCACTATGTCTGGGTTACATAACCGCTTGACTCAGCTGGGAGTTAATCTCCCGGATGACGCGGTCATTGACAGAATCCTCCAGTCGCTTCCACCAAGCTACAAGAGCTTTGTGATGAACTTCAATATGCAGGGGATGGAAAAGACCATTCCTGAAGTATTTGCTATGCTGAAATCAGCAGAGGTAGAAGTCAAGAAGGAACATCAAGTGTTGATGGTCAATAAAACCACTAAGTTCAAGAAGGGCAAGGGTAAAAAGAACTCCAAGAAGGACGGCAAGGAAGTTGCCGCACCTGGCAAGAAAGCTGCCGGGAAGAAGCCAAAGAATGGACCCAAGCCCGAGACTGAGTGCTTTTATTGCAAAGGGAAGGGTCACTGGAAGCGGAACTGCCCCAAATACTTAGCGGACAAGAAGGCCGGCAACACCAAAGGTATATTTGATATACATGTAATTGATGTGTACCTTACCAGTACTCGTAGTAACTCCTGGGTATTTGATACCGGTGCCGTTGCTCATATTTGTAACTCACAGTAGGAGCTGCGGAATAAACGGAGACTGGCAAAGGACGAGGTGATGATGCGCGTCGGGAATGGTTCCAAGGTCGATGTGATCGCCGTCGGCACGCTACCTCTACATTTACCTACGGGATTAGTTATAAACCTCAATAATTGTTATTTAGTGCCAAGTTTGAGCATGAACATTGTGTCAGGATCTCGTTTAATACGAGATGGCTACTCATTTAAATCTGAGAATAATGGTTGTTCTATTTATGTGAGAGATATGTTTTATGGTCATGCTCCGATGGTCAATGGTTTATTCTTAATAAATCTCGAACGTAATGCTACACATATTCATAGTGTGAGTACCAAAAGATGTAAAGTTGATAATGATAGTCCCACATACTTGTGGCACTGCCGCCTTGGTCACATAGGTGTCAAACGCATGAAGAAGCTCCATGCAGATGGACTTTTAGAGTCTCTTGATTATGAATCATTTGACACGTGCGAACCATGCCTCATGGGTAAAATGACCAAGACTCCGTTCTCAGGAACAATGGAGCGAGCAACCAACTTATTGGAAATCATACATACTGATGTGTGCGGTCCAATGAGTGTTGAGGCTCGCGGTGGCTATCGTTATGTTCTCACCCTCACTGATGATTTGAGTAGATATGGGTATATCTACTTAATGAAACACAAGTTTGAAACCTTTGAAAAGTTCAAGGAATTTCAGAGTGAGGTTGAGAATCAACGTGAAAGGAAAATCAAGTTTCTACGATCAGATCGTGGAGGAGAATACTTGAGTCACGAATTTGGCACACACTTAAGAAAATGTGGAATAGTTTCACAACTCACGCCGCCTGGAACACCTCAGCGTAATGGTGTGTCCGAACGTCGTAATCGCACTCTATTAGATATGGTACGATCTATGATGTCTCTTACCGATTTACCGCTATCTTTTTGGGGCTATGCTTTAGAGACTGCCGCATTCACTTTAAATAGGGCTCCGTCGAAATCCGTTGATACGACACCGTATGAATTATGGTTTGGGAAGAAACCTAAGCTGTCGTTTCTAAAAGTTTGGGGATGCGATGCTTATGTCAAGAAACTTCAACCTGAAAGGCTCGAACCCAAGTCGGAAAAATGCGTCTTCATAGGATACCCTAAGGAAACCATTGGGTATACTTTCTACCTAAGATCCGAAGGCAAGATATTGTTGCCAAGAATGGACTCTTTCTGGAGAAAGAGTTTCTCTCGAAATAAGTAAGTGGGAGGAAAGTAGAACTTGATGAAGTATTACCTCTTGAACCGGAAAATGGCGCAACTCAAGAAAATGTTCCTGAGGTGCCTGCACCCACTAGAGAGGAAGTTAATGATGATGATCAAGATACTTCTGATCAAGCTCCTACTGAAATTCAAAGGTCCACAAGGACACATTCCGCACCAGAGTGGTACGGCAACCCTGTCTTGGAAATCATGTTGTTAGACAACGGTGAACCTTCGAACTATGAAGAAGCGATGGCGGGTCCGGATTCCGACAAATGGCTAGAAGCCATGAAATCCGAGATAGGATCCATGTATGAAAATGAAGTATGGACTTTGACTGACTTGCCCGTTGAGCGGTGAGCCATAGAAAATAAATGGATTTTTAAGAAGAAGACAGATGCGGATGGTAATGTGACCATCTATAAAGCTCGGCTTGTCGCTAAGGGTTATCGACAAGTTCAAGGGGTTGACTACGATGAGACATTCTCACCGATAGCGAAGCTAAAGTCCGTCCGAATCATGTTAGCAATTGCCGCATTCTATGATTATGAGATATGGCAAATGGACGTCAAAACGGCATTCCTTAATGGTTTCCTTAAGGAAGAGTTGTATATGATGCAGCCGGAAGGTTTTGTCGATCCTAAGAATGCTAACAAGGTGTGCAAGCTCCAACGCTCGATTTATGGGCTGGTGCAAGCATCTCGGAGTTGGAACATTCGCTTTGATGAGATGATCAAAGCGTTTGGGTTTACGCAGACTTATGGAGAAGCCTGCGTTTACAAGAAAGTGAGTGGGAGCTCTGTAGCATATCTCATACTATATGTAGATGACATACTTTTGATGGGAAATGATATAGAACTCTTGGACAGCATCAAGGCCTACTTGAATAAGAGTTTTTCAATGAAGGACCTTGGAGAAGCTGCTTATATATTAGGCATCAAGATCTATAGAGATAGATCAAGACGCCTCATAGGTCTTTCACAAAGCACATACCTTGATAAGATTTTGAAGAAGTTCAAAATGGATCAGTCCAAGAAAGGGTTCTTGCCTGTTTTGCAAGGTGTGAGATTGAGCTCAGCTCAATGCTCGACCACAGCAGAAGATATAGAAGAGATGAGTGTCATCCCCTATGCCTCAGCCATAGGTTCTATTATGTATGCCATGCTGTGTACCAGACCTGATGTAATCCTTGTCGTAAGTTTGGTAGGAAGGTACCAAAGTAATCCCGGCAAGGAACACTGGACAGCGGTCAAGAATATCCTGAAGTACCTGAAAAGGACTAAGGAAATGTTTCTCGTTTATGGAGGTGACGAAGAGCTCGTCGTAAAGGGTTACGTCGACGCTAGCTTCGACACAGATCCGGATGACTCTAAGTCACAAACCGGATACGTGTATATTTTGAATGGTGGGGCAGTAAGCTGGTGCAGTTGCAACAGAGCGTCGTGGCGGGATCTACATGTGAAGCGGGGTACATGGCAGCCTCGGAGGCAGCGCATGAAGCAATTTGGGTGAAGGAGTTCATCACCGACCTAGGAGTCATACCCAATGCGTCGGGGCCGATCAAGCTCTTCTGTGACAACACTGGAGCTATTGCTCTTGCCAAGGAGCCCAGGTTTCACAAGAAGACAAGGCACATCAAGCGTCGCTTCAACTCCATTCGTGAAAATGTTCAAGATGGAGACATAGAGATTTGTAAAGTACATACGGACCTGAATGTAGCGGATCCGTTGACTAAACCTCTCCCTAGAGCAAAACATGATCAACACCAGAATTCCATGGGTGTTCGATTCATCACAATGTAACTAGATTATTGACTCTAGTGCAAGTGGGAGACTGTTGGAAATATGCCCTAGAGGCAATAATAAAAGCATTATTATTATATTTCCTTATTCATGATAATTGTCTTTATTCATGCTATAATTGTATTATCCGGAAATCGTAATACATGTGTGAATAATAGACACCAACATGTCCCTAGTAAGCCTCTAGTTGACTAGCTCGTTGATCAACAGATAGTCATGGTTTCCTGACTATGGACATTAGATGTCATTGATAACGAGATCACATCATTAGGAGAATGATGTGATGGACAAGACCCAATCCTAAACATAGCATAAAGATCGTGTAGTTCGTTTGCTAGAGTTTTTCCAATGTCAAGTATCCTTTCCTTAGACCATGAGATCGTGTAACTCCCGGATACCGTAGGAGTGCTTTGGGTGTACCAAACGTCACAACGTAACTGGGTGACTATAAAGGTGCACTACATGTATCTCCGAAAGTGTCTGTTGGGTTGACACGGATCAAGACAGGGATTTGTCACTCCATATGACGGAGAGGTATCACTGGGCCCACTCAGTAATGCATCATCATAATGAGCTCAAGGTGACCAAGTGTTTGGTCACGGGATCATGCATTATGGTACGAGTAAAGTGACTTGCCGGTAACGAGATTGAACAAGGTATTGGGATACCGACGATCGAATCTCGGGCAAGTAACATACCGATTGACAAAGGGAATTGCATACGGGGTTGTTTGAATCCTCGACATCGTGGTTCATCCGATGAGATCATCGTGGAGCATGTGGGAGCCAACATGGGTATCCAGATCCCTCTGTTGGTTATTGACCGGAGAGCGATCTCGGTCATGTCTACATGTCTCCCGAACCCGTAGGGTCTACACACTTAAGGTTCGGTGACGCTAGGGTTGTAGGGATATGTATATGTAGTAACCCGAATGTTGTTCGGAGTCCCGGATGAGATCCCGGACGTCACGAGGAGTTCCGGAATGGTCCGGAGGTAAAGAATTATATATAGGAAGTACTATTTCGGCCATCGGGACAAGTTTCGGGGTTATCGGTATTGTACCGGGACCACCGGAAGGGTCCCGGGGGCCCACCGGGTGGGGCCACCTGTCCCGGGGGGCCACATGGGCTGTAGGGGGTGCGCCTTGGCCTACATGGGCCAAGGGCACCAGCCCCAAGAGGGCCCATGCGCCTAGGGTTACAAGGGGAAAGAGTCCTAGGAGGGGAAGGCACCTCCTAGGTGCCTTGGGGGGGAGGGAAACCCTCCTTGGCCGCCGCCCCACCCTAGGAGATTGGATCTCCTAGGGCCGGCGCCCCCCCCCTTGGCCCTCCTATATATAGTGGGGGAAGGAGGGCTTTCATCCCACGCCTTTGGTTGCCTCCTTCTCCCTCTCCAACACCTCCTCCTCCATAGCGCTTGGCGAAGCCCTGACGGAGTACTGCAGCTCCATCATCACCACGCCGTCGTGCTGCTGCTGGTGCCATCTCCCTCAACCTCTCCTTCCCCCTTGCTGGATCAAGAAGAAGGAGACGTGGCTGTTCCGTACGTGTGTTGAACGCGGAGGTGCCGTCCGTTCGGTGCTAGGATCTTCGGTGATTCGAATCACGTCGAGTATGACTCCCTCATCCACGTTCTTTGAACGCTTCCGCTCGCGATCTACAAGGTACGTAGATGCATCTAATCACTCGTTGCTAGATGAACTCCTAGATGGATCTTGGTGAAACCGTAGGAAAATTTTTGTTTTCTGCTACGTTCCCCAAACAAAGCCCATCAGCATGGATTTTCTTCATGCGCTTTACACCAATATGACCTAAACGGCAGTGCCACAAATATGTTGCACTATCATTATTAACTTTGCATCTTTTTGGCTTCAATATTATGAATATGTGTATCACTGCGATCGAGATTCAATAAACCATTCGCCTTGGGTGTATGACCATTGAATGTTTTATTCATGCAGACAGAACAACAATTATTCTCTGACTTTAAATGAATAACCGTATTGCAATAAACATGATCAAATCGTATTCATGCTTAACGCAAACACCAAATAACATTTATTTATGTTCAACACTAATCCTGAAAGTATAGGGAGTGTGCGATGATGATCATATCAATCTTGGAACCACTTCCAACACACATCGTCACTTCACCCTTAACTAGTCTCTGTTCATTCTGCAACTCCCGTTTCGAGTTACTAATCTCAGCAACTGAACTAGTACCAAATACTGAGGGGTTGCTATAAACACTAGTAAATTACACATAAATAACATGTATATCAAATATACCTTTGTTCACTTTGCCATCCTTCTTACCCGCCAAATACTTGGGGCAGTTCTGCTTCTAGTGACCAGTCCCTTTGCAGTAGAAGCACTTAGTCTCAGGCTTAGGTATAGACTTAGGCTTCTTCACTTGAGTAGCAACTTGCTTGCCATTCTTCTTGAAGTTCCCCTTCTTCCCTTTTCCCTTTTCTTGAAACTAGTGGTCTTGTCAACCATCAACACTTGATGCTTTTCTTGATTTCTACCTTCGTCGATTTCTGCATCACGAAGAGCTTGGGAATCGTTTCCGTTATCCCTTGCATATTATAGTTAATCACTAGGTTCTAGTAACTTGGTGATAGTGACTAGAGAACTTTGTGAATTACTATCTTATCTGGAAGATTAACTCCCACTTGATTTAAGCAATTGCATTACCCAGACAATCTGAGCACATGCTCACTGGTTGAGCTATTCTCCTCCATCTTTGTAGGCAAAGTATTGTCAGAGGTCTCATACCTCTCGACACGGGCATGAGTATAAAATACTAATTTCAACACTTGGAACATATTATATGCTCCGTGGCATTCAAAACATTTTGAAGTCCCGATTCTAAGCCGTAAAGCATGGTGCACTAAACTATCAAGTAGTCATCATACCGAGCTTTGCCAAATGTTCATAACCTCTGCATATGCTCCTGCAATAGGTCCGTCACCTAGCGGTGCATCAAGGACATAATTCTTATGTGCAGCAATGAGGATAATCCTCAGATCACGGATCCAATCCGCATCATTTCTACTAACATCTTTCAATTTATTTTTCTCTAGGAACATATCAAAAATAAACGAGGAAGCTATGTGCGAGCTATTGATCTACAACATAGATATGCAAATACTATCAGGACTAAGTTCATGATAAATTTAAGTTCAATTAATCATATTACTTAAGAACTCCCACTTATATAGACAACCCTCTAGTCATCTAAATGATCACGCGATCCAAATCAACAAAACCATGTCCGATCATCACGTGAGATGGAGTAGTTTTCAATGGTGAACATCATTATGTTGATCATATCTACTATATGATTCACGCTCGACCTTTCATTCTCCAGTGTTTCGAGGCCATATCTGCATATGCTAGGCTCATCAAGTTTAACCCGAGTATTTCTGCGTGTGCAAAACTGTCTTACACCCGTTGTAGATGAACGTTGAGCTTATCTCACCCGATCATCACGTGGTGTCTCGGCACGACGAACTTTGGCAACGGTGCATACTCAGGAAGAACACTTTTACCTTGAAATTTAGTGAGAGATCATCTTATAATTCTACCGCCAAACTAACCAGAATAAGATGCATAAAGGATAAACATCACATGCAATCAATATATGTGACATGATATGGCCATGATCATCTTGCGCCTTTGATCTCCATCTCCAAAGTACTGTCATGATCTCCATCGTCACCGGCATGACACCATGATCTCCATCATCTTGATCTCTATCAACGTGTTGTCATATGGTCATCTCACCAACTATTGCTTTTGCAACTATTGCTATCGCATAGCGATAAAGTAAAGCAATTGTATGACGCTTGCATCTTATGCAATAAAGAGACAACCATAAGGCTTCAGCCAGTTGCCGATAACTTTAACAAAACATGATCATCTCATACAACAATTTATATCTCATCATGTCTTGACCATATCACATCACAACATGCCCTGCAAAAACAAGTTAGACGTCCTCTACTTTGTTGTTGCAAGTTTTACGTGGCTGCTACGGGCTGAGCAAGAACCGTTCTTACCTACGCATCAAAAACACAACGATAGTTCGTCAAGTTAATGATGTTTTAACCTTATCAAGGACCGGGCGTAGCCACACTTGGTTCAACTAAAGTTGGAGAAACTGACACCCGCCAGCCACCTGTGTGCAAAGCACGTCGGTACAACCAGTCTCGCGTAAGAGTACGCGTAATGTCGGTCCGGACCGCTTCATCCAACAATACCGCCGAACTAAAGTATGACATGCTGGTAAGCAGTATGACTTGTATTGCCCATAATTCACTTGTGTTCTACTCGTGCATATAACATCTACGCATAAACCTGGCTCTGATACCATTGTTGGCGAACGTAGTAATTTCAAAAAAAAATCCTACACACACGCAAGATCATGGTGATGCATAGCAAGGAGAGGGGAGAGTGTCGTCCACGTACCCTCGTAGACCGTTAAGCGGAAGCGTTATGACAATGCGGTTGATGTAGTCGTACGTCTTCACGATCGACCGATACTCAGTGCCGAACGTACGGCACCTCCGCGTTCAACACACGTTCAGCTCGGTGATGTCCCGCGAACTCACGATCCAGTAGAGCCCGGGGAAGAGTTTCCTCAGCACGATGGCGTGGTGACGATGTTGATGAAGCTACCGTTGCAGGGCTTCGCCTAAGCACCACTACAGTACGACCGAGGTGGATTATGGTGGAGGGGGGCACCGCACATGGCTGGGAGAGATCAATGATCAACTTGTGTGTCTAGAGGTGCCCCCTGCCCCCGTATATAAAGGAGCAAGGGGGGAGGCCGGCCGACCCTAGAGGGCACGCCAGGAGGAGGAATCCTCCTCCTAGTAGGAGTAGGATTCCCCTCTTTCCTACTCCTACTAGGAGGGGGAAAGGAAGGGGGAGAAGGAGAAGGAAAGGGGGGCGCCCCCCCTCCTAGTCCAATTCGGACCAGAGGGGAGGGGCGTGCGGCCTGCCCTGGCCGGCCCCTCTCTCTCCACTAGGTCCCAACAAGGCCCATTAACCCCCCGGGGGTTCCGGTAACCCCTCCAGCACTCCGGTAAAATCCCGATTTCACCCAGAACTCTTCCGATGTCCAAATGTAGGCTTCCAATATATCAACCTTTATGTCTCGACCATTTCGAGACTCCTCGTCATGTCTGTGATCATATCCGGGACTCCGAACTACCTTCGGTACATCAAAACATATAAACTCATAATACCGACCGTCACAGAACTTTAAGCGTGCAGACACTACGGGTTTGAGAACTATGTAGACATGACCGAGACATGTCTCCGATCAATAACCAATAGCGGAACCTGGATGCTCATATTGGTTCCTACATATTCTACGAAGATCTTTATCGGTCAAAACGCATAACAATATACGTTGTTCCCTTTGTCATCGGTATGTTACTTGCCTGAGATTCGATCGTCGGTATCCCAATACCTAGCTCAATCTCGTTACCGGCAAGTCTCTTTTACTCGTTTCGTAATGCAATGTCCCGCAACTAACTCATTAGTCACATTGCTTGCAAGGCTTATAGTGATGTGCATTACCGAGAGGGCCCGGAGATACCTCTCCGACAATCGGAGTGACAAATCCTAATCTCGATCTATGCCAACTCAACAAGTAGCATCGGAGACACCTGTGGAGCACCTTTATAATCACCCAGTTACGTTGTGACGTTTGGTAGCACACAAAGCGTTCCTCCGGTATTCGGGAGTTGCATAATCTCATAGTCATAGGAACATGTATAAGTCATGAAGAAAGAAATAGCAATATACTAAACGATCAAATGCTAAGCTAACGGAATGGGTCAAGTCAATCACATCATTCTATAATGATGTGATCCCGTTAATCAAACGACAACTCATGTATATGTTTAGGAAACATAACCATCATTGATTCAATGAGCTAGTCAAGTAGAGGCAAACTAGTGACACTCTGTTTGTCCATGTATTCACACATGTACTAAGTTTCCTGTTAATACAATTATAGCATGAATAATAAACATTTATCATGATATAAGGAAATAAATAATAACTTTAATATTGCCTCTAGGGCATATTTCCTTCAACACGATGGAAGACGACATGGAGGAGATCATCACGAGCGGCTCGGCCGCCGCTGCCTCCCCCGGGTTCCACGCGCAAGACGATACAATGGACCTCACCGGTGACATGGACGGCGAGCTCGACGATGGTGAGGAGGAGGAGGAGGAGGAGTAGGCGCTCGCTCCGGCAAGGAAAGGGAAAAAGAAGAAGCGGGTGAGGGAGTCCTGGATTAGGAGGTCCTCGGGCGTCCGGGCTATGTAACATGGGACGAGCTAATGGGCTGCGAAGGTACAAGATAGAAGGCTTCCCCACGTATCTGGATGGGACTCTCCTTGGCGTGGAAGGCAAGCTTGGCATGCGGATATGAAGATTCCTTTCTCCATAAATCGAATCTGTACAACCCTATCCCCCTCCGATGTCTATATAAACCGGAGGGTTTAGTACATAGAGGCAATCATAATCATATAGGCTAGACATCTAGGATTTAGCTATTACGATCTCATGGTAGATCAACTCTTGTAACCCCTATACTCATCAAAGTCAATCAAGCAGGACGTAGGGTTTTACCTCCATCAAGAGGGCCCGAACCTGGGTAAACATCGTGTCCCCTGCCTCTTGTTACCCTTGATCCTTAGAGGCACAGTTCGGGACCCCCTACCTGAGATCTGCCGGTTTTGGCACCAACATTGGTGCTCTCATTGAGAGTTCCACTGTGCAGTCGTCGAAAGGCTCGATGGCTCCATCGATCATTTACAACAATGCTGCCAGGAAAGGAGATTTTTCTCCCCGGCTAGATCTTCGTATTCGGTGGCTTCGCACTGCACGCCAACTCGGTTGGCCACCTGGAGCAGATCAACAGCTACGCCCCTTGTCACCAAATCAGTTTTGGAAATCTAAACTATGTCGCTGATATTCGAAAAGACTTGATGTTCCAAGGGTTCGCGGCTCCAACCACCGCTCCGGCCTTAGATCCGGAGCGCGTCACCAGGTCCTAAGACGGGAGTCTAGAGCCCGACGGACTCTCTGCGGCTATAGAGCTCAACACTAGAGAACCGGAGAGGATAGCACCACCGGCAGTCATCACAAAGCCAGGCCCTTCTCCGGACACTAGCTTCGAACCCTCGAATCCGCGTCATGCAAGCTCGGCCAGGGAACTTTGGTCCCCGTCGAAACCTTGCTCTTAAATGGGGCTCTGGACTTAATGCGATCCATCGCCATCACGGAGGAACCGCTTCCGAATTGCGCCCAGCCCGGACTAGGGGCTGAAAATAGGGAATTTTACTTCCCACCCACACCCACTTTATAGCCACTGTCGAGGATCTAATCGACATGCTCGACTATGCCTCTGAATACATCAACGGTATGGACGGGGATGCTGGAGAGGAGCAGGCCCAAAACCCGCCGTTCATCGGATGCTGGAAGGCCACTTCCTCATACAACGTGTACATGGTGGACACACCTAGAGAAGACAACGAAAATGATGAGAAGGACCCAGGCGAGGATGAACCTCCCGAGATACCACCGAAACATCGACGTCAGCGGCTCCGCTCTAAATCGCATCGCGGAAAAGACAGCAATACCGACACCGGAAACAATGATACTCCAGAGAACGCCGATGACCAAGAAGACCCCATCGAACCAACATCCGAACAGGATGATCTGGAGGACGGGCAAGTCAACCCTGACGAGCAAGCAGGGAACGAAGACTCGGAGGATATAAACTATCTACCACTCTCCAAGGACAACGTGAGCCTCAGCAACGAAGATTTTATCATGCCAGAAGCTTAAAAAGGAAGCCTAAAAAAGAAGCAGCCGAAGCTTCAAGCTGAAAAAGGTCTGCTCAACGACAGATGGACTAATGTCCTGGCAGCCGAAGAATACGGCCTCGAATGCCAAACAAAGAGTTACCCGAAGCGTAAGTTGCTACCCCAATTCGACGACGAGGCGCTGGAGCCCATACCACCCGCACGTAATGTAGCTGATGGACCCGAACGACCACCATGTGGCTGGGACATAACGGCAACCCAAGCTGAACACCAGCCCGCACCACCTTGCCGTAAAAGCAAAGAAACAACTGCTCGAGGATACACATATGACCTATGACAGGACCTAGAAAATAGAGCAGGTCAGACCAGATCAATCTATGGATCGCGGGGGCGTGCCTCGGTGTGAGAGGACGGTTATCAATCTTGGTGCGACAAGCACAACCACGCCCAGGCCGAAAACCGCATACGGACTTCATCCGAACTGCGTTGTGACATGGCCCGATATAGAAGCGCCGCACACCCCCTATGTTTCAGCGATGAGGTAATGGAGCACCAGTTCCCGGAAGGGTTTAAACCCGTGAACATTGAATCATACGACGGCACAAACAGATCCGGCAGTATGGATTGAAGATTTTCTTCTCCACATTCACATGGCTCGCGATGACGATCTACACGCCATCAAATACCTCCCCTTAAAACTTAAGGGGCCAGCTCGGCACTGGTTAAACAGCCTCCCAGAAAACTCTATTGGAAGCTGGGATGACCTGGAGGACACCTTTAGAGACAACTTCCAAGGCACCTACATGCGGCCTCCAGATGTTGATGACCTAAGTCATATTGTCCAGCAGACCAGAGAGTCCACCAGAAAATTCTGGACTAGGTTCCTCATTAAAAAGAACCAGATTGTCGATTGTCCAGACGCCGAAGCCCTAGCGGCCTTTAAACATAGCATTCACGATGAATGGCTCGCCCGACACCTCGGCCAAGAGAAGCCGAAGTCCATGGCAGCCCTCACAACACTCATGACCCGCTTTTGCGTGGGCAAAGACAACTAGCTAGCCCGTAGCAGTAATAGTACAAGTGAGCCTGGCACTTCGGAAGCTAAGAATAACAACGGCAGGCCCCGACGCAACAAACACAAGCGCCACAGCAATAATGACAATACCAAAGACATGATGTTCAACGTCGGATTCAGCGGCTCCAAGTCCGGTCAGCGGAAGAAGCCATTCAAAAGAAACAGAGAGGGCTCATCGAGCTTGGACCGAATACTTGATTGACCCTACCAGATTCACGGCACCCCCGACAAGCCTGCCAATCATACCAACCGAAGTTATTGGGTCTTTAAACAGGCCGGTAAGTTAAATACTGAACATAAGGAGAAAGGGTCGCCCAGCGTGGATGACGACGAGGAGCCTCGTTAACCGAACACAGGGGGGCAGAAGGAATTCCCCCCTGAAGTCAAAACGGTAAATATGATATACGTCACTCATATCCCCAAGAGGGAGCGCAAGCGCGCACTAAGGGACATCTATGAGATAGAGCCAGTCGCCCCAAAATTCAACCCATGGTCAGCATGTCTGATCACCTTCGATCGCAGGGACCATCCGACCAGTATCTGTCATGGAGGTTTGGCCACACTAGTCCTCGACCCAATCATTGAAAGATTCCACCTTACGCGAGTCCTCATGGACGGCGGCAGCAGCCTTATCCCGCTCTATCAGGACACAGTCCGCAAGATGGGTGTTGATCTGTCAAGAATCAAGCCTACTAAAACTACCTTTAAAGGAGTAATACCTGGTGTAGAGGCCCGCTGCACGGGCTCAATCACATTGGAGGTTGTCTTCGGTTCGCCGGATAACTTCCGAAGTGAAGACTTGATCTTCGACATCGTCCCCTTCCACAACGGCTACCATGCATTGCTCGGACGTACCGTGTTCGCTCACTTCAATGCGGTCACACACTATGCCTATCTCAAACTCAAGATGCCCGGACCACGTGGCATTATAACAGTCAATGGAAACATGGAACGCTCCCTCCGTACAGAGGAGCACACTGCGGCCCTGGCAGCGGAAGTACAGGGCGGCCTTATCAAGCCGACTATTACATCGGCGGCCAAGTCCCCGGACACTGTCAAACGAGTCCGGACTACCCCACAGTACGACAGTCCAGCTCTTCAAGAGCTCGATTATCAATTCGGCCTCCATCTCAGCCCCTACCAAATCGTGGCATATGTGCCACGCGTGCATAATTACGTACTAAAGATACCATGAGAAAGGATGGAGGCATAATAAAGATGAAGCCCACAATACGGCTAGACCCTATCCGGACACTCATATTT
Source organism: Triticum urartu (assembly GCF_003073215.2). Lineage (NCBI taxonomy): Eukaryota > Viridiplantae > Streptophyta > Magnoliopsida > Poales > Poaceae > Triticum > Triticum urartu. The sequence continues at coordinate 708,222,455 of NC_053023.1, forward strand.
CCTTTTTCTTTTTTACCTTTCCAGGTTCCTCACAACCCACATCACCTTTTTGACGGTACCAAGGCCTCTTTTCGAGGCCTATCATGAAAGAACCGATCGATGATCCTCTCGAAGGACAATACACCAAGGGGGAAAAAGCAGCGTAGACGCGTGGCAGAGTACCTATAGGGTCTTTAAAGATCACCTCGTCCGTTTTCAGGACAGATACATAGCTTTCCCTTGTGCTCGGCATGTAAAATAGCCTCGTTGCTTACTTCACTATTTGTATCAATACGTTTTGACGTATCAATCAGACTATAATGGAAACAGTTTCTAGCCCAACCTATGCGGTATTGGCCTATTTCTTAATCTGTGCCTCCCTGTTTTTGTCCGATTGTTGTGTACACCTCGGTACGACTTAAATCGCCAGGGGCTCTATTGAGCCACATACATTTTTTAAACTAAACAAAGTCTGAACACTTTCACAGTGCAATTCGGCGTCCCAATATAGCATTATATGCATCGGCTCTGAATTATGTCTTTGGTCAATAGTTGGGTTTCCCGGCTCCTGTGGTTACTACCTTACGTTATGCTTGTTCGGCTAAGGTAGTAAAGGGAGAACTACTGCTTGTGTTTCTGGTTCATCCGGACAGACACCTCAGTAGAGAAAGCCGAAAACTGACTGTCATGATGCGGCGAGAGCTGGTCAGCTATTCGGTGACAAAGTATAAATCTCTTGTGATTTTTTCCGCATTACGCGACAGGCCGGCCTTCACCCGGCCGAGCATCCACAACACCCTAGTTCGGATAACCGAACAATACTAGGGGTTGTGCCTATACTCCCATTATAAAACTCCAATGGCTAAGTGAGAGCGATAAAGCCATATAGTCTGATTGCCTGGTTCGCTGCACTAACACCTCCTTCACGGACCAAGTCACTGGGTCAAGTGTGTTTAGGTGCTATCTCGAACACCCATGTACTACCTACGTGGGGGCTGAAGCCGACGACTGGCCAACTCTCAAATGTCGTAAACAGCCGCACAGGAGGAAAATATTTTAAAATAAAGCAATCAACATATCATACATAAGCCTTGTTTCATAATACAGGATTGGACAACATAGGATACATTCATTCAAAAATGATGTCCTTCGAACACTAGCCCCCTACAATGCGGGATCCTTCTAGGACATCATCAAAATACCGCTCCGGCGTGCGGTGCTCTTTGCCTGCGAGCGGTCCCTCGGTTGCGAGCTTGATGGCGTCCATCTTCGCCCACTGCACTTTGATACGGGCGAAGGCCATCCGTGCACCTTCGATGCAGACTGACCGCTTCACGACATCAAGCCGGGGAAGGCACTGACCAGCCGCTTCATGAGCCCGAAGTAGCTGCTGGGTATGGGTTCGGCAGGCCATAGGCGGATTATAAAATCCCTCATGGCCAATCCGGCCACCCTATGCATTTCGACCAATTGCTTCAGCTGATCGCTGAGGGGCATGGGATGCTCAGGCGCAGGGTGTTGCGACCAGAATATCTTTTCCGTTGAGCTCCCCTCTTTGGCTCGGAAGAACTCCACAGCACTAGCAACACTCCGAGGCAGGTCCGCAAACGCTCCTGGAGAACTCCAAATACGGGTCAGTAAGATGTATTTTTTCCTCACAAATTTGCTCTACATGTTAAAGGCCTTACCAGCCGCAATTTGCTCCGCCTCCTAGATCTCCTGGCAGGCGTTTTTGGGCTTCAGTCCGAGCCTGCTGAGCACTTTGGAGGGCCTTAGCAAGTTCAGATTTTTGATCCAAAATTTTGTGCTCTAAGGACTCACATTTTCTTATAGCATCCTTGAGCTCTTGTTGGACTTCCTCCACCCTTGACTCATGTCTTAGGCGGGTGGCTCGTTCCTCCTCCGCCTCTTTCTTGGCCTCAGCCAGCGTGCTCTTGAGGGTATCGACCTCACGCGCGTCAGCTATGAGCAAAGTTATAAGACTCATTCAGATGGAAAATTATTGCTGATATTATTTCAGAAGCGTTTGCGGTATCACGTACCTTGCTTATCCGCTAACTTCCGCCTCATCTCAGGCACTTCGGCGGCATGGGTAGCTGACGCCTGCATCGCAGCCTATTTGGTTCAAATAGATATGTGGGTTAATCTCCTGACTGAGTCAATAGATCCTCTGTTCGGCCTATCCTTGTGAACCGAACATAGTATCAGGGGCTACTACCTATACACATACACTTTTTCTCATATAGCCAAAAGGTATTATATTACGTACCTCAAAGCCTCTCAAAAGGCTAGTATAGGCCTCATTCAATCCGCTTTTGGCGGACTGAACCCTTTCAACCACCGTACCCATAAGGGTACGATGTTCTTCTACAATGATGGCACTCTGAAGTGCTTCCACCAGAGTATCCGGCGCCTCGAAATTGACAAAGGTCACTGGTGGGATTTGCGCACCCCCTTCTTTCGAAGGAGGTTGCCCACCTAATTCCGGAGCCGTATAGGTCTCTGGAATAATATTCGGTTGGGGGACGAATTGGGAATGGCCCCCGTCGTCAGTCTCCATGGGGGTCGATTCCCCCATGTTTCCGGTAGCAAGGATATCGCCCTCTGGCGCCACCGTGGCAGCTCCCCGCACCTCCCCCTGACCCGGAAGGGTCCTTTGGGACAACACTTCGGCATTATCCGTATCTTTGGGAGAGGAGGCCAGCGGAGGCGACCCGCTGTCCATCACATTCGGATCCAGCGAATTCCCCGAAGATGAGGATTGCTGGGGGAGGACGCGGGCCGGACTATAGCACGTAATGCAGTATATTAAGATCACAAAGCGGAAAGCCGGATAGATTATATAAGTACAAGTACCTTTGGGGGTACTTAAGATCCGGCCAGGGGCTTCGGCCTAGGGCGCCATTCATCAGCATCTGATTCGAAGTCATCCGTGAGGGAGATTCTCCCTTTCTTGGATGCCTCCGCCTCCAGATCCGCGGAAGCCCCCCTTTTCTTCTTCCCCCCCCATAAGGGGAGATGTACTCTCTTCCTCCTCCCATTCATCTTTGTCAAGGGAGGAGTGGGTCTCGGTGTGTTCGTACACTACGTCCGAAGCAGCTTTATAGCGGAGGCCACTTTTGGCCGCCTTGCCCTTCTTCTTGGCCCGCTTTTCCGGTGCCTGATATGGCGCCGGAACCAACATCCTCGTTAACAGAGGGATGGCTGGGTCTTCGGGTAGTGGAGCCGGACAGTGAATCCGCTCCGCCTTCTTTGTCCAGCCCTGTGGGAAGAATGGAAAACTTAGTAAACCCCTTGGATTTGCAAATAATAAAGTTATCATAAAAACTTATGGGAGACGATGCGTGAGTACAGTCGAGGCTGAGATCCTCGGTCGTTTCTGGCCACGTCTTCTGGGTCTTGAACAGCAGCTTCCACATGTCTTCGTGCTCCATGCTGAAGAATTGCCGTAGGGTCCGGGGACCGGCCGGGTCGAACTCCCACATGTGTTGAGTCCGGTCTTGGCAGGGGAGAATCCGGTGAAAGAGCACTACCTGGATTACGCTGGCAAGTCTGGTATTCTTGTCTACCATACTCTTGATGCGTTTCTGCATCATCATCACCACGTCGTATGATGCCCAGTCCAGGCCCTTGTTGAGCCAGGATGTCAGCCGCAATGGAGGCCCGGACTTGAACTCGGGAGGAGCGGCCCATGTCGTGCGTACGGCACAGTTGGATTACCCAAACCCGTATTGATGAAGATCCCGAGATAAGAGGACGTGTCAGCGGAGTCTGCGTCTCGAAACGCGAAACGGGAGATTGAAAAGTGATTCAAAATAATAAAGAGGCCAGACATAACGTCTCACCAGCAAAAACTGTCAGTAAAGACATATCATGTTTTTTGATTAAGTATTATGCCCTTGTGGTAGCGATATTGTGACTGTTAAACAAATCCAGACATAGTTCTTGTTGATCAACTACTTTGGAGTATTCGAAGGACGACCCGCCTTGCAATGCCGAAGACAATCTACGTCGGATACATCGTCATTGAAGCCTGGTTCAGTGGCTACTGAGGGAGTCCTGGATTAGGGGGTCCTCGGGCATCCGGGCTATGTAACATGGGCCGGACTAATGGGCTGCGAAGATACAAGATAGAAGGCTTCCCCCCGTATCCCGATGGGACTCTCCTTGGCATGGAAGGCAAGCTTGGTGTGCGGATATGAAGATTCCTTTCTTTGTAAACTGACTCTATATAACCCTAGCCCCTTCCGTTGTCTATATAAACTAGAGGGCTTAGTCCATAGAGGCAATCATAATCATACAGGCTAGACATCTAGGGTTTAGCTATTACGATCTCGTGGTAGATCAACTCTTGTAACCCCTATACTCATCAAAGTCAATCAAGCAGGACGTAGGGTTTGTTGGAGAACGTAGTAATTTCAAAAAATTTCCTACGCACACGCAAGATCATGGTGATGCATAGCAACGAGAGGGGAGAGTATGATCTACGTACCCTTGTAGATCGACAACGGAAGCGTTTGGTTGATGTAGTCGTAAGTCTCCACGGCCCGACCAGTCAAGCACCGAAACTACGGTACCTCCGAGTTCTAGCACACGTTCAGCTCGATGACGATCCCTGGACTCCGATCCAGCAAAGTGTCGGGGAAGAGTTCCGTCAGCACAACGGCGTGGTGACGATCTTGATGTACTACCGTAGCAGGGCTTCGCCTAAGCACCGCTACAATATTATCGAGGACTATGGTGGAAGGGGGCACCGCACACGGCTAAGAATATGATCACGTGGATCAACTTGTCTCTCTAGGGGTGCCCCTTGCCTCCGTATATAAAGGATCCAAGGGGGGTGCGGCCGGCCCTAGTAGGAGGCATGCAGGAGGAGTCCTACTCCTACTGGGAGTAGGACTCCCCTCCCTTTCCTTGTCCAAGTAGGAGAGGGGGAAGGAGAGAAGGAAAAAAGGGGGGCGCCGCCCCTCCCTCCTTGTCCAATTCGGACTAGGGGGAGAGGGGGCGCGCGGCCTGCCCTGGCAGCCCCTTCCTCTTCTCCACTTTAGGCCCATGAGGCCCATTAACCCCCCGGGGGGTTCCGGTAACCCCCCGGTGCTCCGGTTTTATCCAAAACTTCCCCGGAACACTTCCGGTGTCCGAATATAGCCGTCCAATATATCAATCTTTATGTCTCGACCATTTCGAGACTCCTCGTCATGTCCATGATCACATCTGGGACTCCGAACTAACTTCGGTACATCAAAACTCATAAACTCATAATATAACTGTCATCGAAACCTTAAGCGTGCGGACCCTACGGGTTCGAGAACAATGTAGACATGACCGAGACACGTCTTCGGTCAATAACCAATAGCGGAACCTGGATGCTCATATTGGCTCCTACATATTCTACGAAGATCTTTATCGGTCAGACCGCATAACAACATACGTTGTTCCCTTTGTCATCGGTATGTTACTTGCCCGAGATTCGATCGTCGGTATCCTATACCTAGTTCAATCTCGTTACCGGCAAGTCTCTTTACTTGTTCCGTAATCCATCATCCCGCAACTAACTCATTAGTCGCAATGCTTGCAAGGCTTATGTGATGTGCATTACCAAGAGGGCCCAGGAGATACCTCTCCGACAATCGGAGTGACAAATCCTAATCTCGAAATACGCCAACCCAACATGTACCTTTGGAGACACCTGTTAGAGCTTATAACACCGTTTGTGTGAGTGATAGACACTCCTTTTATGTGATGCTCTACCTAGTACTACGTTGTGAGATTATTCGGTAGCAACAACAGAGGTGTATCGCTTAGGTGCCAGGTCCAATAACGGGAAGCGTTGCAAGTAATCTCATAGCTGCATATGGTGACATGGTTATCACAGGATCCAGTCTGAGAAAATGTACGCAATAGGTCAACATGTGTATTAAACGCGACTGGCGATGCTGAGGTTTCTAATGGAACTGGGTCCATGGTCAGAATCAGATCATTCATACTAATGATGGGAGTTGACTACTCTCGGATTGTCGGAGGAGGTATTTCTGGCTCTTTGTGCACTCAGTTCATTCCGACCTTATAAGACAAAGACCTTTGTCTATTGGTGTAGGGACAAACGCATACCGCATTCTTTGATTAGACGAGCTTAGTCGAAGTCAGGAGCATGACTAATGGTGAATCTCATCTGTGTAGAGTCTAGTATGTAATTGAGACCACACTAATGTTAAGACCGGTTGTCGATATTGTGTTCTTATCTAGTTGTATTTTGGTCAGAGTTAATAAGAACGAATTCTCAGCATGAATAGATAAACTCTGGTATCAAATAGTAAATATACATACGTGACAAAGGACACGCTCGCGTAGATTGTTATTTGCATTGGCCTCCGGTGTCTTGGTTTTGCTAGGAAATAAATAATAACTTTATTATTGCCTCTAGGGCATATTTCCTTCAGTCTCCCACTTGCACTAGAGTCAATAATCTAGATTACACAGTAATGATTCTAACACCCATGGAGCCTTGGTGCTGATCATGTTTTGCTCGTGGAAGAGGCTTAGTCAACGGGTCTGCAACATTCAGATCCGTATGTATCTTGCAAATCTCTATGTCTCCCACCTGGACTAGATCCCGGATGGAATTGAAGCGTCTTGATGTGCTTGGTTCTCTTGTGAAATCTGGATTCCTTTGCCAAGGCAATTGCACCAGTATTGTCACAAAATATTTTCATTGGACCCGATGCACTAGGTATGACACCTAGATCGGATATGAACTCCTTCATCCAGACTCCTTCATTTGCTGCTTCCGAAGCAGCTATGTATTCCGCTTCACACGTAGATCCCGCCACGACGCTTTGTTTAGAACTGCACCAACTGACAGCTCCACCGTTTAATGTAAACATGTATCCGGTTTGCGATTTAGAATCGTCCGGATCAGTGTCAAAGCTTGCATCAACATAACCGTTTACGATGAGCTCTTTGCCACCTCCATATACGAGAAACATATCCTTAGTCCTTTTCAGGTACTTCAGGATGTTCTTGACCGCTGTCCAGTAATCCACTCCTGGATTACTTTGGTACCTCCCTGCTAGACTAATAGCAAGGCACACATCAGGTCTGGTACACAGCATTGCATACATGATAGAGCCTATGGCTGAAGCATAGGGAACATCTTTCATTTTCTCTCTATCTTCTGCAGTGGTCGGGCATTGAGTCTGACTCAACTTCACACCTTGTAACATAGGCAAGAACCCTTTCTTTGCTTGATCCATTTTGAACTTCTTCAAAATCTTGTCAAGGTATGTGCTTTGTGAAAGTCCAATTAAATGTCTTGATCTATCTCTATAGATCTTTATGCCTAATATGTAAGCAGCTTCACCGAGGTCTTTCATTGAAAAACTCTTATTCAACTATCCCTTTATGCTATCCAGAAATTCTATATCATTTCCGATCAGTAATATGTCATCCACATATAATATCAGAAATGCTACAGAGCTCCCACTCACTTTCTTGTAAATACAGGCTTCTCCAAAAGTCTGTATAAAACCAAATGCTTTGATCACACTATCAAAGCGTTTATTCCAACTCCGAGAGGCTTGCACCAGTCCATAAATGGATCGCTGGAGCTTGCACACTTTGTTAGCTCCCTTTGGATCGACAAAACCTTTCGGTTGCATCATATACAACTCTTCTTCCAGAAATCCATTCAGGAATGCAGTTTTGACATCCATCTGCCAAATTTCATAATCATAAAATGCGGCAATTGCTAACATGATTCGGACAGACTTAAGCATCGCTACGGGTGAGAAGGTCTCATCGTATTCAACCCCTTGAACTTGCTGAAACCCTTTTGCGACAAGTCGAGCTTTGTAGACAGTAATATTACCATCAGCGTCAGTCTTCTTCTTGAAGATCCATTTATTCTCAATTGCTTGCCGATCATCGGGCAAGTCAACCAAAGTCCATACTTTGTTCTCATACATGGATCCCATCTCAGATTTCATGGCTTCAAGCCATTTTTCGGAATCTGGGCTCACCATCGCTTCTTCATAGTTCGTAGGTTCATCATGATCTAGTAGCATGACTTCCAGAACAGGATTACCGTACCACTCTGGCGTGGATCTTTCTCTGGTTGATCTACGAGGTTCAGTAGTATCTTGTTCTGAAGTTTCATGATCATTATCATTAGCTTCCTCACTAACTGGTGTGGGTGTCGCAGAAATAGGTTTCTGTGATGTACCACTTTCCAATAAGGGAGCAGGTACAGTTACCTCGTCAAGTTCTACTTTCCTCCCACTCACTTCTTTCGAGAGAAACTCCTTCTCTAGAAAGGATCCATTCTTAGCAACGAATGTCTTGACTTCGGATCTATGATAGAAGGTGTACCCAACAGTCTCCTTTGGGTATCCTATGAAGACACATTTCTCCGATTTGGGTTCGAGCTTATCAGGTTGAAGCTTTTTCACATAAGCATCGCAGCCCCAAACTTTAAGAAACGACAACTTTGGTTTCTTGCCAAACCATAGTTCATAAGGTGTCGTCTCAACGGATTTTGATGGTGCCCTATTTAACGTGAATGCGGCCGTCTCTAAAGCATAACCCCAAAAAGATAGCGGTAAATTTGTAAGAGACATCATAGATCGCACCATATCAAGTAAAGTACGATTACGACGTTCGGACACACCATTACGCTGAGGTGTTCCAGGTGGCGTGAGTTGCGAAACTATTCCGCATTGTTTCAGATGTAGACCAAACTCGTAACTCAAATATTCTCCTCCACGATCAGATCGCAGAAACTTTATTTTCTTGTTACGATGATTTTCGACTTCACTCTGAAATTCTTTGAACTTTTCGAATGTTTCAGACTTATGCTTCATTAAGTAGATATACCCATATCTGCTTAAATCATCTGTGAAGGTGAGAAAATAACGATATCCGCCACGAGCCTCAACATTCATCGGACCACATACATCTGTATGTATGATTTCCAACAAATCTATTGCTCTCTCCATTGTACCGGAGAACGGTGTTTTAGTCATCTTGCCCATGAGGCACGGTTCGCAAGTACCAAGTGATTCATAATCAAGAGGTTCCAAAAGTCCATCGGTATGGAGTTTCTTCATGCGCTTTACACCGATATGACCTAAACGGCAGTGCCACAAATAAGTTGCACTATCACTATCAACTCTGCATCTTTTGGCTTCAACATTATGAATATGTGTGTTACTACTATCGAGATTCATCAAAAATAGACCACTCTTTAAAGGTGCATGACCATAAAAGATATTACTCATATAAATAGAACAACCATTATTCTCTGATTTAAATGAATAACCGTCTCGCATTAAACAAGATCCAAATATAATGTTCATGCTCAACGCTGGCACCAAATAACAATTATTTAGGTCTAATATTAATCCCGAAGGTAGATGTAGAGGTAGCGTGCCGACCGCGATCACATCGACTTTAGAACCATTTCCCACGCGCATCGTCACCTCGTCCTTTGCCAGTGTTCGCTTAATCCGTAGTCCCTATTTCGAGTTGCAAATATTAGCAACAGAACCAGTATTAAATACCCAGGTGCTACTGCGAGCTCTAGTAAGGTACACATCAATAACATGTATATCACATATACCTTTGTTCACCTTGCCATCCTTCTTATCCGCCAAATACTTGGGGCAGTTCCGCTTCCAGTGACCAGTCTGCTTGCAGTAGAAGCACTCAGTTTCAGGCTTAGGTCCAGACTTGGGTTTCTTCTCCTGATCAGCAACTTGCTTGCTTTTCTTCTTGAAGTTCCCCTTCTTCTTCCCTTTGCCCTTTTTCTTGAAACTAGTGGTCTTGTTGACCATCAACACTTGATGCTCCTTCTTGATTTCTACCTCTGCAGCTTTCAGCATTGCGAAGAGCTCGGGAATAGTCTTATTCATCCCTTGCATATTATAGTTCATCACAAAGCTCTTGTAGCTTGGTGGCAGTGATTGGAGAATTCTGTCAATGACGCAATCATCTGGAAGATTAACTCCCATCTGAATGAAGTGATTATTATACCCAGACATTTTGAGTATATGTTCACTGACAGAACTGTTCTCCTCCATCTTGCAGCTATAGAACTTATTGGAGACTTCATATCTCTCAATCCGGGCATTTGCTTGAAATATTAACTTCAACTCCTGGAACATCTCATATGCTCCATGACGTTCAAAACGTCGTTGAAGTCCTGATTCTAAGCCGTAAAGCATGGCACACTGAACTATCGAGTAGTCATCAGCTTTGCTCTGCTAGACGTTCATAACATCTGGTGTTGCTCCAGCAGCAGGCCTGGCACCCAGCGGTGCTTCCAGGACGTAATTCTTCTATGCAGCAATGAGGATAATCCTCAAGTTACGGACCCAGTCCGTGTAATTGCTACCATCATCTTTCAACTTTGCTTTCTCAAGGAACGCATTAAAATTTAACGGAACAACAGCACGGGCCATTTATCTACAATTAACATAAACAAGCAAGATACTATCAGGGACTAAGTTCATGATAAATTTAAGTTCAATTTAATCATATTACTCAAGAACTCCCACTTAGATAGACATCCCTCTAATCATCTAAGTGATCACGTGATCCAAATCAACTAAACCATAACCGATCATCACGTGAAATGGAGTAGTTTTCAATGGTGAACATTGCTATGTTGATCATATCTACTATATGATTCACGCTCGATCTTTCGATCTCAGTGTTCCGAGGCCATATCTGCATATGCTAGGCTCGTCAAGTTTAACCTGAGTATTTTGCGTGTGCAAAACTGGCTTGCACCCGTTGTAGATGGACGTAGAGCTTATCACACCCGATCATCACGTGGTGTCTGGGCACGACGAACTTTGGCAACGGAGCATACTCAGGGAGAACACTTTTATCTTGAAATTTAGTAAGAGATCATCTTATAATGCTACCGTCAAAAAAAGCAAGATAAGATGCATAAAAGATAAACATCACATGCAATCAATATAAGTGATATGATATGGCCATCATGATCTTGTGCTTGTGATCTCCATCCTCGAAGCACCGTCGTGATCACCATCGTCACCGGCGCGACACCTTGATCTCCATCGTAGCATCGTTGTCGTCTCGCCAATCTTATGCTTCTACAACTATCGCTACCGCTTAGTGATAAAGTAAAGCATTACAGCGCGATTGCATTGCATACAATAAAGCGACAACCATATGGCTCCTGCCAGTTGCCGATAACTCGGTTACAAAACATGATCATCTCATACAATAAAATTTAGCATCATGTCTTGACCATATCACATCACAACATGCCCTGCAAAAACAAGTTAGACGTCTTCTACTTTGTTGTTGCAAGTTTTACGTGGCTGCTATGGGCTTAAGCAAGAACCAATCTTAACTACGCATCAAAACCACAACGATAGTTTGTCAAGTTGGTGCTGTTTTAACCTTCGCAAGGACCGGGCGTAGCCACACTCGGTTCAACTAAAGTTGGAGAAACTGTCACCCGCAAGCCACCTATGTGCAAAGCACGTCGGGAGAACCGGTCTCGCGTAAGCGTACGCGTAATGTCGGTCCGGGCCGCTTCGTCCAACAATACCGCCGAACCAAAGTATGACATGCTGGTAAGCAGTATGACTTATATCGCCCACAACTCACTTGTGTTCTACTCGTGCATATAACATTAACATATAAAACCTAGGCACGGATGCCACTGTTGGGGAACGTAGTAATTTCAAAAAAAATTCCTACGGACATGCAAGATCATGGTGATGCATAGCAATGAGAGGGGAGAGTATGATCTACGTACCCTTGTAGATCGACAACGGAAGTGTTTGGTTGATGTAGTCGTACGTCTCCACGGCCCGACCGATCAAGCACCGAAACTACGGCACCTCTGAGTTCTAGCACACGTTCAGCTCGATGACGATCCCCGGACTCCGATCCAGCAAAGTGTCGGGGAAGAGTTCCGTCAGCACAACGGCGTGGTGACGATCTTGATGTACTACCGTCGCAGGGCTTCGCCTAAGCACCGCTACAATATTATCGAGGACTATGGTGGAAGGGGGCACCGCACACGGCTAAGAATATGATCACGTGGATCAACTTGTCTTTCTAGGGGTGCCCCTTGCCTCCGTATATAAAGGATCCAAGGGGGGTGCGGCCGGCCCTAGTAGGAGGCGCGCAAGAGGAGTCCTACTCCTACCGGGAGTAGGACTCCCCTCCCTTTCCTTGTCCAAGTAGGAGAGGGGGAAGGAGAGAAGGAAAAAAGGGGGGCGCCGCCCCTCCCTCCTTGTCCAATTCGGACTAGGGGAGAGGGGGCACATGGCCTGCCCTGGCAGCCCCTTCCTCTTCTCCACTTTAGGCCCATGAGGCCCATTAACCCCCCGGGGGGTTCCGGTAACCCCCCGGTGCTCCGGTTTTATCCAAAACATCCCCGGAACACTTCCGGTGTCCGAATATAGCCGTCCAATATATCAATCTTTATGTCTCGACCATTTCGAGACTCCTCGTCATGTCCGTGATCACATCTGGGACTCCAAACTAACTTCGATACATCAAAACTCATAAACTCATAATATAACTGTCATCGAAACCTTAAGCGTGCGGACCCTACGGGTTCGAGAACAATGTAGACATGACCAAGACACGTCTCCGGTCAATAACCAATAGCGGAACCTGGATGCTCATATTGGCTCCTACATATTCTACGAAGATCTTTATCGGTCAGACCACATAACAACATACGTTGTTCCCTTTGTCATCGGTATGTTACTTGCCCGAGATTCGATCGTCGGTATCCTATACCTAGTTCAATCTCGTTACCGGCAAGTCTCTTTACTTGTTCCGTAATCCATCATCCCGCAACTAACTCATTAGTCGCAATGCTTGCAAGGCTTATGTGATGTGCATTACCAAGAGGGCCCAGAGATACCTCTCCGACAATCGGAGTGACAAATCCTAATCTCGAAATACGCCAACCCAACATGTACCTTTGGAGACACCTGTAGAGCTCCTTTATAATCACCCAATTACGTTGTGACGTTTGGTAGCACACAAAGTGTTCCTCCGGCAAACGGGAGTTGCATAATCTCATAGTCATAGGAACATGTATAAGTCATGAAGAAAGCAATAGCAACATACTAAACGATCGGGTGCTAAGCTAATGGAATGGGTCATGTCAATCACATCATTCAACTAATGATGTGATCCCGTTAATCAAATAACAACTCTTTGTCCATGGTTAGGAAACATAACCATCTTTGATTAACGAGCTAGTCAAGTAGAGGCATACTAGTGACACTCTGTTTGTCTATGTATTCACACATGTATTATGTTTCCGGTTAATATAATTCTAGCATGAATAATAAACTTTGATCATGATATAAGGAAATAAATAATAACTTTATTATTGCCTCTAGGGCATATTTCCTTCAGGGTTTTACTTCTTTTCGGCTTTCGCTTCTTTTCGCAATGTATACGTCGCCGACATCTGTTCCTCGGCGCAGATGGTTCAGATGTTCACCATGTACCGCCAGGAAAGCAGCGACCAAGAGTTCAAATTCCTCCACGTGTTCACCCGCATCGAGAAGTGCGAGAAGTGGGCGGATGTCTGGCCCACCCTCTCCAAGGCCAAGGAGATGTACAAGCCGGACGCGGCGACGCCGGGGGCAGCCAATGGGCGCCCAAACGGCAACAAACGAGCCAAGACGGCAAAGAATGCCGCGCCGGCTGCCGAGCGGCTGCAAGCGTCCATCAAGCAGTGCATCACCGACGCCAAGAACCACGCTGCCCAGAGGGAAGAGAAATCTGAGGCGCGGTGGTCGGCATTGATGACGAACAACGCCGTCAAGCTCAACCTACTTCGGATCAATGTCGTCGTGAAGAATAGGAACACCGACTTGGCGTCCTTGATGGGGGGACATGTCGACGATGGACGAGCAGGTCAAGGCGTGGAACTTGGCCGAGCGCGGCCTCATCTTGAACCAGATTCCGTCGACGACCGCGCCAACTCCCAAAACGACCCCAATGCCGCCACCAAGCCCGAGTGATGATGTCGCAATGATGCCCAGCACAGAAGCCACGCCGACGCCGACAAACCAAGCACAGAAGCGACGCCGACGCCGAGCATGCCTACGCCCGCCAGTCCGACGCCGGAGGAGCCCATCGTCGTTTGATGCATTGCCTACACGTCCTTCCTTTTGAACGCCAAACTTTCGAGTATGTTTGATCACCGAATTGTGGCATGGTGATCACCGAACTTTGTGGCCGTTGATCGCCGAACTTGTGGCATTTTTTTGGGTAGCGATAAATGGCAAGTTTGAATTTATGCGCGTCTTTGGGCCGAAACCTGGGGTGTGGCTGGGAACTAGATCACCCCCAAGGCCAAAAAAGCGCCGACGCTTGGGCGAAACCACAATCGCCGGGTGCGCTGGGTTGCCGAACGAGTGGAGATGCTCTTAGAACAAGCCTAGGAGTAGAGTATGTCTTTACCCATAAACTCATGCTTGTTCCTTTGGTGGTTATTGTGGAGATTTGTTGTGGCAGCTACCTCCAAAACTCGGAAGTATCTCTTCCATATCCTTGATTCGGTTGAGGTGCAATTGTAGCAATATTTTTTTTGAGAAGGAGGAAGACCCCCGGCCTCTGCATCTGGGTGATGCATGCAACCAATTTATTAATTATTCACAGAAGACCTTACAAAGAAATACAACAGTCAGTCTGAAGCCACTGTCTAGGCAACATCTATTGATACTCCTATCCAGTTGATGAAGGGATGCTGATAGTCTGGGCCTAATACCAAACAGACCTCACAGCCAAGCCTAACATCTAAGACATGAGGCCCCAACCAAGACACCTACCGAGTATGGGGCACACACCGGTCCGACGCACACACAAAGACCATCGCCGCCAACTGCCACCAATCCATCTTCATAACTGTACTGACGCATCAACCTTGCCCGGTCTAGTTGTCGTCGATGCCACCATGACGCCAGACAATGCCACCATCCTGCGCTCGTCCATCAACACACGCCCAGCAGCGAGACCCGCTGCTCCATGCTGCTAAGACCTGCCGTTGTCGAGTGTCAGCTACAACGCCGCTCCTCCTTCATGAACACCACCTGCGGCCACTGGTCCCATCCACTCCACCTGCAGATCCTCTGCACTCCCAACCGAGCCCCAAGGCCCTGACAACACCTCCAGGAAGGTCACGACACGAACAGAACCCATCTTTTTATCCTTAGTAGCAACGATACATACGTGTCGGTTCCCTTTATGTCACTGGGATCAAGCACCATAAGATCGAACCCACTACTGGAAACCTCTTCCCATTGCAAGATAAATAGATCAAGTTGGCAAAAAACCAAATATCGGAGAAGAAATACGAGGCTATAAGAGATCATGCATACAAGAGATCAAAGAAACTCAAATACTTTCATGGATATAAAAACATAGATCTGATCATAAACTCAAAGTTCATTGATCCCAACAAACACACCACAAAACAGTTACATCATATGGATCTCCAAGAGACCATTGTATTGAGAATCAAGAGAGAGAGAAAGAGAGAGAGATGAAGCCATCTAGCTACTAACTACGGGCCCGAAGGTCTACAAAGACTACTCACGCATCATCGGAGAGGCACCAATGGAAGTGGTGAACCCCCTCCGTGATGGTGTCTAGATTGGATCTACTGGTTCTGGACTCCGCGGCGGCTGGATGAATATTTCGTCGACTCCCCTAGGGTTTTGGGAATATTGGGGTATTTATAGAGCAAAGAGGCGGTCTGGGGGGCACCCGAGGTGGGCACAACCCACCAGGGCACGCCTGGGCCTCCTGGCGTGCCCTGGTGGGTTATCCCCTCCTCGGGACTCCCCCCCCATGTGCTTCCAGGGCCCAATATCTTCCTTCTGGTCCATAAAAAATCTCCGTAAAATTTTGTGGCATTTGGACTCCGTTTGATATTGATTTTCTGCGACGTAAAAAACATGGAAAAAACAGCAACTGACACTTGGCACTATGTCAATAGGTTAGTACCAAAAAGTGATATAAAATGACTATAAAATGATTATAAAACATCCAAGATTGATAATAAAACAGCATGGAACAATCAAAAATTATAGATACGTTGGAGACGTATCAGCATCCCCAAGCTTAACTCCTACTCGTCCTCGAGTAGGTAAGTGATAAAAACAATTTTTTTGATGTGGAGTGTTGTTCATCATGTCATATCATATTATTTTATTTATAGCATGGGCATTTGGACTTTTATTTTATTCAAAGCAATAGTCTACTTTTGGCATAATAATTTAGATATTCAAGCATATCAATAAGCAACCATGTCCTTCAAAATATCAATGCTAAAATAAGTTATCCCTAGCCCATCATGCTGAAACATTGATCCATTCATGAAACACACTCGAATACTAACTACACCCAATACTTAAGCATGATCATATTGCCTCCTAGTTTGTGCTTTTATAAGAGAAGATGGAGACTCAAAATAAAATTTGCATAAAGTAAAAGATAGGCCCTTCGTAGAGGGAAGTAGGGATTTGTAGAGGTGCCAGAGCTCAAAGTGAAAATTTGAGATAAAAGCATTTTGAGATGTGTATTCATCCCACCAACAAAAACGACTTAGAGTTACCAATACTTTCCATGCATAGATATATCATAGGCGGTTCCCAAACAGAAAATAAAGTTTATTCCTTTCTCCACCATAACTTTCACTTTCCATGGCTAACCGTATCCACGGGTGCCCTCCATACCAACACTTTCCAATGAATTTATTATTTGACAACATAAAGTAAATTCATTTATTTTTTCATTTCGGGACTGGGCATCCCTGATACCTTTGCCTTACTCTCGTGCAATGACAAGTGAATAAACACTCATCTTGAGAATAACACATCTAGCATGGAAAATATTAGCCACCCCTCACCTCTCCGCGAGCGAAACAAACACACAAAAGAGAAGTTTATTTTGAAAATTAGAGATGGCACATGCAAATTTGCTTAGAACGGCAAAAGAATACAGCATATAGGTAGATATAGTGGACTCATGTGGCAAAACTGGTTTAAAGGATTTTGGATGCACAAGTAGAGGTCATACTTAGTGCAAAATGAAGGCTAGCAAAAAGATTGAGAAGCGACCAACCAAGAAACGAATAATCTCATAAGCAAGCATTAAGCATAATTAACACCGAATAATGCACCACAAGTAGGATATAATTTCATTGCATGATTATTGACTTTGATTCATGCATAGGTAATCACAAACCTTAACACCAATATTCCTGCTAAAGCATAATTACTCATCAAGATGACTCACATATCACATTATCATATCTCAAAACTATTACTAAGAATCAAGTTTATTTTGTCCAATGATCTTCATGACATTTTTTCCTCCTTATTTTTTCTTTTATCCTTCTCGGATATCTATCACTTTGGGACTAATTTTCATGTGTTGCTTTCCATAAGGTCAAACAAATATAAGTGAAGATCATGAGCATAACAAATTTTCTTTCTCTCAAAAATAATTTAAGTGAAGCAAGAGAGAATTTCTTCAAAATTTTACTAACTCTCAAATAAATCTAATTGAAGCAAGAGAATGATCCAACTATATTAACAAAGCTCGCGATACATCAAGATCGTGCCAAACACATAGCTACTGGTACAAACCCTCGGCTCCGAGGGTGGACTACTCCCTCCTCATCATGGTGGCCGTCGGGATGATGAAGATGGCCACTGGTGATGATTTCTTCCTCCTGTAGGGTGACGAAACATGGTCTAGATTGGTTTTTAGTGGCTATAGAGGCTTGCGGCGGTGGAACTTCTATTTTAGAGTTATTTGTAGCGCCCAAGATGCGATTCTATCCCAATCACATGATGAACTCATGATTGAGGCACAACCGCATTTCGAGCGCATAGCAAGGTGGATATCATTACAACATACCATGTACTGAATAGATGAGAATACAAGATAAAGGCTTACACTCGCCACAAGCTACAACATGAATACAACAATGCATCAATACATAGCAATCATCATATAGAAGAGCAGGATCTGACTACGGATGAAATCAATCAAAAAATAAGAACGAAATCCACCCTGCTAATCACAGGCTCCCGACCCAGAACCTATCCCTTGATCAAAGAACAAGAAGCGGAAGAAGAACTCCAAACAAGCAAGCATCGCTCTCTCATCAAATCATGCCATTACTTGTACCTGCAAGTGTTGTTGTAGTAATCTGTGAGCCACGAGGACTTAGCAATCCCATTACCATGGGTATCAAGACTAGCAAAGCTTAATGGGTATGGAATGGATAAGTGGTGAGGTTGCGGCAACACTAAGCATTTGTATGGTGGCTAACTTACAAGTACAAGAACAAGAAGAGAAACTGCGCATAACGCTCGCAATCTAGTAATGATCAAGAAGTGATCCTGAACTACTTACGAGTCAAACATAAACCCAGTGTGTTCTCTTCTCGAACTCACTAGAAAAGAGACAGTCACGGTTACACACACGGTTGGTGTATTTTATTTCAGATCTGGTGTCAAGTTCTCTACAACCGGATATTAAAAATTCCCATCTGCCACATAACCGCGGGCATGGCTCTCGAAAGATTAAACCTTGCAGGGGTGTCCCAACTTAGTCCATCACAAACTCTCACGATCAACGGAGGAAAATCCTCTTCCCAGAACAACCCGATCAAGCTCGGAATCCCGATTCACAAAACATTTTGACAATGGTAAAACAAGTCCATCAAGACCTCCCGACGTGCCGACACCTTGATAGTAGCCGTGCGTATCTCGTCTCAGGACACGATCAGATGGATCAAGCTAAGAGTAAACCAGACCTCGAGTTTCCCCGTGGTGGCCCCGCAGGCTGCCCGGTTTGGACCAGCACCTTCAGCACCGCCCCCCTGTATTATGCTGAATAACAAACCTCGGGTATCGCTAACTCCCTATGCGTCAAATTTATTATCATGTTTATTATTATGTTGGGAAAATGTTAAAACCAATGTTGGGCATTGCTGGAGGAGTTTTATTCAAAGCGAACTGTCAAGGGGGGCCCATAAACCCCGACCGTGTTAGGAGCGCAAAATCAAGGAACATAACACTGGTATGACGGAAACTAGGGAGGCATGAGTGAAACAAAACACCAGGCAAAAGGCCGAGACTTCCACCCATTACCAAGTATATAGATGCATTGATTAAATAAGAGATATTGTGATATCCCATGATATCCATGTCCCAACATGGACAACCTGCACTACACCTGCAACTAGCAACGCTATAAGAGGGGCTGAGCAAAGCGTAACATAGCCAAACAATGGTTTGCTAGGATGATGAAGAAGGTTAGAGGCTGCATCATGGCAATTGGGGAGACTTGATAACAAGTGGTGGGTAGCGCGACATAGCGATAGCATCGAGACAACTAGCAAAGCAAAGATAGTAGTGGTATCCAGGGTAACGGCCATCTTGCCTGAAATCCCGCTAGGAAGAAGACCGAATCCATGAAGTGGACGAACCAAAGTAGTCGAACGGATCCTCATAATCGCAACGTAACTGGAACTGTCGAGAAGAAGTAACACCGGAAAGAAGCAAACAACATGGTAAACACACTAGCATAAACATGGCATGATGCACAATCAAATATGATGCATGTCCATTTTAATAATGCATGGCATGGCAAAGTGCAACAAACAAATACTACAAATTAAGTGGAGCTCAATATGCAACGAGTTGCATATTGACAAAACACCACATTCGAATATTTAGTTCACTCTCGTTTATGCTACTCATCAATATTTAATGTTGGTTAACATGGCAAGAGGTGAAGCATAATTAAACTACCTATCTAGGCAAGTTTAAATTAGGCCGGAGACAACAAACAACTCCAGAAAATCCCCACATGTCATTTAGCAATTTAATGCAAACAACAATTTTAAACATTTTAAATGTTGTTATCATGATGCGAAATACATATACAAGTTTTATGCAATTTCTATGAAAATGTTGACATGAGCATGTTATGAAGCATTTGGTCATCATGGCGGAACAAAAGGGGTGCCACGGAAACAACAACGGAAATGGTGCCACAGCAACATTCTGATGATCCGACAACTCGTCGAGATGTCGGTTCAAAAGAAAGTGTGAATGTATGGAACATGCAAAAGTTGGTGGGGTGATCCCGGTTACCGGTTCCCACGGGTCAACGGCATGGCAAACGAGGAGGAACGTGCAATGACAACTCGGACATGGTGCAAACACGAGCATCTCATACAGCACACATGCATTCATTCACGGGCGTCATCTCGGGGTTATACCTTTGAAGCGTGCATTTTCGGAGCAGATCGGGTTCGATGCGGTGTAGGGGAAGTAGACATTCTCGGGACGGTTGTAGTGGAAGTAGTGGTACACATTCTAGAAGCGGTTCACGATGATTGTAGTCGAACTTGGTGGTCTGAAGGGGTACTTGGCGAACAATGGTCGTCGTGGTACTTGTCAGTCCATGAAGTCGATCTCAGAGGTCTTGTCGGATCCACAATGATGGTAGTCGTACACGTATCGGAGAGGAACTTGGCGTATTCATGTACTTGGCGTTCCGATGTGGTAGTCGTTTTCGGGATCGGGGTCCTCGTGCACTTGATGACTCCGGAAGAGGAACTTGGCACCCATGGTTGTTGTGACCACGATCTTGACGTCAACGGCGCTAGGCAGCTGCGGCACGCACAACGGGCGCACGGTCCTGAAAGTGGTTGGGGTGGATCTGCTCATGCACGACAGGTGCTCCTGCCAGGAGGCAACTAAACCGGCCATGACTTGGGTGTGGTCACGGGATGATGCGAAAGCAGGCAAGGCGCACGAGCACAGGAGGCCGTAGCCATGGGTGTTGCTGAGGCTCGGAATGGTGGCGAAGAAGAGCGTAGGGGTACCGAGGCGAGGCAGGTCGGCGATGCAGCAGGAGAGGCGGAGGCGAGCTTGCTGACGAGGCGGCCATGGCATCAGCAGGGGCCGGCGGGAGGTGCAGCAGCAAGCATAGCAGAAGCTACAGCGAGGCAGCGGCACCATGGTGAGCTCGCGGTGGAGGTAGGGAAGAGCCGCGCGAGGGAGGAGATCGAGGCCGGCGGCGCAACAGCAGGAGAGGAAGGCGGCGGCAGAGCTCGGCGGCCTCTGGACTCGCCGGCCGGAGCGACGGCGGGGTCACCGGGTGGCGCGGGGACGAAGTAGCAGGAGTGAGGGAGATCGATGTGAGCAGAGATGGCGGCGCTGCGGGATCGAGAGGGAGCGAAAGGAGGGGGTCGGGGCTAGGGTTAACATGGTGCTGACTGGGCTGCAGATGGGCCTTGGAGGCTGGGCCTGGGATGTTAGATGGGCTGGTTGCAGCTTCGGAGCAAAAAGTCCAACCTTCTCGCTATTTCCCATCTACAAAAGGAAGGAAAAGAGAAGGAAAGAAATAGCTAGGGGCTTTGAAAATTGCTGGAACTTCTCCTACAGAGTCTAAGAATTATACTTAGCCCAAGAAAAGAAGTTTCATGCGATATGGAAGAGTTGAATTCAAACTCATTTGAATTTAGTTCAAATGGTTTGAACTAGGACGAGATTATAGGAGTGTCCAAAAATGCCGAGAATTTTGGTGGTGCTTGGAAAAGTGATGAAAGGATATATAGGCAAAGTAACAGACCAAGAATTGTGATAACAAAGACATTGGGATTTATTTTGCAAGTGTGTGATGCTCAATTCCAAATTAATGAAATATTTATAGTAGCTCCTTAAATATTGGGAGGATATGTTATAAAGAGAACTCGCCATGTGAATTCCCTCAATTTAAATGAAAAAAAATATTTAAGTATTAAAACGGTTGCAAAATTAATGACATGATGCAATGCAACAAACAAACAATTCACACTGCGAAACGCAAAATACATGGAAGGCATCTGGAACGTCGGTCTCGGGTCGTCACATTATTTCTAGGTTTTTTTGTATTTATAGGATTTTTTGGCGTTGGTTTCACGCGAAGATGGGCTTCGAGGGGCCCACCACCCACCAGCACACAGGCAAGTCCCTTGGGGCGCCCTGGTGGGTGGTGGCCACCTCCTTCACCTTCTGGTGCTCCCACGAAGCTTCTAGAGCCTCTTTTGTTCCAAAAAAATCATCAAAAAGTTTTGTTGCATTTAGAGAACTTTTATTTCTACACAAAAAACAACATCATGGTAGTTCTGCTGAAAACAACGTCAGTCCAGGTTAGTTCCATTCAAACCATACCAAAACCATATAGAATTGTTGTAAACATGGCATGAATACTTCATAAATTATAGATATGATGGAGACGTATCAGCATCCCCAAGCTTAATTCCTACACATCCTCGAGTAGATAAATGATAAAAGAAATAATTTATGAAGTGTGAATGCTGTTGGAAATATGCCCTAGAGGCAATAATAAATAGTTATTATTATATTTCCTTGTTCATGATAATCGTTTATTATCCATGCTATAATTGTATTGATAGGAAACTCAGATACATGTGTGGATACATAGACAACACCATGTCCCTAGTAAGCCTCTAGTTGACTAGCTCGTTGATCAATAGATGGTTACGGTTTCCTGACCATGGACATTGGATGTCATTGATAACGGGATCACATCATTAGGAGAATGATGTGATGGACAAGACCCAATCCTAAGTCTAGCACAAAGATCGTGTAGTTCGTATGCTAAAGCTTTTCTAATGTCAAGTATCATTTCCTTAGACCATGAGATTGTGCAACTCCCTGATACCGTAGGAATGCTTTGGGTGTACCAAACATCACAACGTAACTGGGTGACTATAAAGGTGCACTACAGGTATCTCCGAAAGTGTCTGTTGGGTTGGCACGAATCGAGACTGGGATTTGTCACTCCGTGTAAGCGGAGAGGTATCTCTGGGCCCACTCGGTAGGACATCATCATAATGTGCACAATGTGATCAAGGAGTTGATCACGGGATGATGTGTTACGGAACGAGTAAAGAGACTTGCCGGTAACGAGATTGAACAAGGTATCGGTATACCGACGATCGAATCTCGGGCAAGTACAATACCGCTAGACAAAGGGAATTGTATACGGGATTGATTAAGTCCTTGACATCGTGGTTCATCCGATGAGATCATCGTGGAACATGTGGGAGCCAACATGGGTATCCAGATCCCGCTGTTGGTTATTGACCGGAGAACGTCTCGGTCATGTCTGCATGTCTCCCGAACCCGTAGGGTCTACACACTTAAGGTTCGGTGACGCTAGGGTTGTAAAGGAAGTTTGTATGTGGTTACCGAATGTTGTTCGGAGTCCCGGATGAGATCCCGGACGTCACGAGGAGTTCTGGAATGGTCCGGAGGTAAAGATTTATATATGGGAAGTCCTGTTTTGGTCACCGGAAGAGTTTTGGGGTTTATCGGTAATGTACCGGGACCACTGGGAGGGTCCCGGGGGTCCACCAAGTGGGGCCACCAACCCCGGAGGCTTGCATGGGCCAAGAGTGGTGAGGGAGCAGCCCCTGAGTGGGCTGGTGCGCCTCCCACAAGGCCCAAGGGGCAGCTAGGAGGGAAAAAGGAGGAAACCCTAGGCTTAGATGGGCCTAAGGCCCACCCCAGGGGGCGCCTCCCTCTCTCCCCTCTTGGCCGCCCCTTGTTTCCCATCTAGGGCTGCCGTCCCCCCTAGGGGTGGGAACCCTAGAGGGGGCGCACCCTCCTCCCTCTCCCCTATATATAGTGAGGCCTAGGGCTGCCCATATGACGCGATTCGATCTCTCGTTGGTGCAGCCCTGCATCTCTTCTTCCTCCTCTTCTGTGGTGCTTGGCGAAGCCCTACAGGATAGCCACGCTCCTCCACCACCACCACGCCGTTGTGCTGCTGCTGGATGGAGTCTTCCTCAACCTCTCCCTCTCTCCTTGCTGGATCAAGGCATGGGAGACGTCACCGGGCTGTACGTGTGTTGAACGCGGAGGTGCCGTCCGTTCGGCACTTGGTCATCGGTGATTTGGATCACGACGAGTACGACTCCATCAACCACGTTCTCTTGAACGCTTCCGCTTAGCGATCTACAAGGGTATGTAGATGCACTCTCCTTCCCCTCGTTGCTAGTCTCTCCATAGATTGATCTTGGTGACACGTAGGAAAATTTTGAATTTATACTACGTTCCCCAACAAATGCTAGCATAGTGCATAAGTTTGATCAATGATAATTTCAGTCACTTTTCCTAGCATCATAACATCAACTCTTTCTGATAAAACTCATCATGATAAAGTAGCTGTTGAAAACGGAATTTTTGATGTGGAATGCTATCTATCATATTCCTCATATACTCTTTTCTTTTATAGCATGAATATTTGGACTTGCATGATTCAAAGCAATAGTCTATAATTTGACACGAGGACATGAATACTCAAGCATATCAACAAGCAACCATGTCTTTTAAAATATCAATTAAAGAAAGCTAACCCTAGCCTATTATGCTCAATCATTGATCCATTCATGAAACACACTCGAATATTAACTATGCCCAATGCACAAGTATGACAATATTGTTCCCTAGTTGGTTCTTTACAAGAGAAGATGGACACTTAATAAAAATAAAAATTGCATAAAGTAAATAGATAGGCCCTTCGCAAATGGAAGCGGAGATTTGTAGAGGTGCCAGATCTCAAAGCTTAAATTGGTTGATAAAATTGTTTTGAGAGGCATGCTTTTCTTATCAAAGAAAACGACCGAGAATTCCCAATACTTTCCATGCTAGATACATCATAGGCGGTTCCCAAACATAAAATAAAGTTATTCCTTTTTCCACCATTTTTTCACAGTGCATGGCTAGCCGTATCCACGGGTGCCTTCCATATCAACACTTTCATTTATTTTTTCATTTCGGGACTGGGCATCCCTGATACCTTTGCCTTACTCTCGTGCAATGACAAGTGAATAAACACTCATCTTGAGTATAACACATCTAGCATGGAAAATATTGGCCACCCCCTGCGCTTCATGAGCGGTAGGGGCACACAAAAAAAATTCATTTCGAAAATTAGAGTTGGCACATACAAATTTATTTGAAACTTCATAGAAATACCACATATAGGTAGGTATGGTGGACTCATTTGGCACAACTTGGTTAAAGGAGTTTGGATGCTTCGGTCTTGCCATCGATCCTGCGTTGCTTCGGTCTTCGCACGAAGCAGGAAGTGTCATGATGGCTCTTGCCAATAAAACCCATCGCAGGGTGATGTGACGTTGTCGCTTGGGTTTGCATGGGGAACCCAAAGGTCAATTAATCGGATTAATTGCCTTCGACAGGAGTCGATCTACTGCGAGATTCAACCTATAGAAGGTGGAGCACAGTCTCTCCTCCTCCTCACTCGTCAGCTTCTTCTTCCTTGCCCTCCCGGTACTGCAATTTCTTAGTTCTTTCGTTGCTGCCACCTCTTGCTGCCTCACCTCCCTCTTCGCCGTCGCCATGTCTGCGCATGAGGTGTCCGAGTTCGAGGTGCAGCGACTGTGAGTGTGTCTCGTCACAAAGGAGGCAGAGGTGTGCAAGCTTCTTGGTGCTTTGGAGCAGCACTAATCTTCGCTGAGAGGGTGACGCCACGGAGTTGTGCAGGAGCCTGGAGCACGAGTGTGTTCGCCAAAGGGAGGTGGAGCGGCTCTTCAGTCAGCTTTACACCGACCATCATGCTCAGGTGGGGCTCCGCGCGACATCTACCTCGAGATCAACGGGGGGTGGCCAACTTCGAGCTCCGACCGGCAGGAGCCAACATAAATCACCTGATCTCGTGGGAATTACTGCCCTAAGTCAACCTTATAAACTCGAAACTGATTCCCGAACATTTCAGAGCTAGTAGCATGAGTAAGATTTATTCTGGACACTAGGATAACAAACAAGAGGCATCAAATTGCTATTGTTCGCTACAAAAGCAACATCGACCATGCATCCTCTCCTCCCAGCGCTATGATTTGCACTCCACATGACACCTAGATTCTTTTTTAGCAACTTTTTTTTGCAAGATTCTTACTTTATGACACCTAGATTCTTTTTATTAGTAACTAACACCTTGATTCTTGGAGCAGAGCCTTGGACCGATGGACCCATGGTTTTGCCTGCAATCCGGGTCCTTGAACTGCATTGCGCTTTGATCCACGACACTGCAGTTCTCCTCTTCCTCTCGACCACTAGAGCGCTGGAAAATCCTATGTGTCGCATTCTGCAGCAGATTGTATACCTATCGCACACGCGATCGACTTGTGCCGGCCTTTACATAGATTTCACATTCTTATTTTGGGAACCTTCAAGAAGGTATTAGCAGCCTTCTTCCGGTTTTGGTAACATTCTACGATGTTCCTGAACCAGTTTTTTTTTCTTTTTTTTGGCTGTTTTTTTGGGGGTTTTTTCATGTTTCTTCACTTCGTTTGTCTCTTTAACCTTTCCTATTTTTTTTTCCACCTATGTATTATTTTTCAAAGTTCATTTTTATTTTTCAAAAAAACTTGTGCTTTTAGAAAAATGTTCGTGAATTTTAAAAAAGTTTGCATTTTTCATAAGTTGGTAAAACCTAAAAGAAATGCCATCGTTTTCAATTTTAGTTAAAAAAAGTTAAAAATATATCATTTTACAAAAATGTTTGAGAATTTAAAAAATTGCATTTTTTAAAACTTGTCTTGAAGTTCAAAAAATGTACATCTATTCAGTTTTTGCGCAAATTCAAAAATAATTCAGAATTGAAGAATTGATCCCACTTTAAAAAAGTGTTGACAAATCCAAAAATATTCGCTTTTCAAAAATTTATTTGCATTTTTAAAAAGTGTTCCAAAAAATGATTTTTGTTTTCCAAAAAATATTCGTATTTTTAAAATTTGGTTGGGATTTCACAATGTTTGTTTTTCTCAAAACAAGTTCGAATTCCAAAAGTTGTTCACATTTATAAACGAAAAACTGAATTTGATAAATTGTTTTCGTGAAATTTATGCCATTTAAGGATTGTTGACATTTCTTCAAAAAAAAAATTCATTTTTTTCAAAAATGCTTTTAAATATAAAAGTTGCTATGTGTTCTTATATATATCGTGCTTTTAATCATCATCAGTAGTCAACAGGTCGAGCGGAAAGCATCACGCGTCAGAGTGCAAGGTCACGGGTTCGATTCCAATCTAGGATACGATTTCTACGTCAATCGTTACGAAAAACAAGTGGCTTCGCGCGTGGCTGGTCTCGCATTACACGAGATACATTTTTTTTAGAAACACTAGCACATATGCCCGTGCGTTGTTACGGGGGAAGCAAATCCTCGCATGCTCCAAGCGACCCACCCGTCTTACTACTCTCTTCGCCACCATGGTCATATTGTCCACCTATTCACGACAAACATCATAAAATTCAACACGATGAGGTATCACACGGTCACAAGCTGCTTTCGCAAGCGCCTCTAGTCGCAATAGATTTTTTTCCCACACTCTCCTTCTAAAAAACAGAATACATGTAAACTGATAAATATCTACCTAATAAAATGTTGCAATGAACAAGCCAAGTTATGTGGCCTATGCTAGCTGAATTTTGGCTATATTAAGAAATATTTTTAAGCTAGCAAAACTTTGATTAGCTGTTAACACTGAGATAGAAAGGTTGGGATTGAGACACATATTATTCAATACACCAATATATTTAGAGTGGTGGTGGAAACAAGAACCAA
Source organism: Triticum urartu (assembly GCF_003073215.2). Classification (NCBI taxonomy): domain Eukaryota; kingdom Viridiplantae; phylum Streptophyta; class Magnoliopsida; order Poales; family Poaceae; genus Triticum; species Triticum urartu. The sequence continues at coordinate 708,250,135 of NC_053023.1, forward strand.
ATATATAGAAGTATTCTTTAGAAAGAACTAAATGTTTAACACAAAAACTCCATTTTAGCCATGAAATTAGAAATATGAATATGAGTCAGAGGCATCATGCTGAATACAGTACAGATTTTATCATATATATACAGTGAGAGCTTAAAAAATCATAGCAGAGTCTACCTCTAATTATTTAACTTTTTGTTATCTATTTGATCCTAATGTAACACATAGCTGCAACTTGAATAATCACACAAACACTAAACCATGCGTTGTGAGCTGATAAGCAAAAGCAGAATCAAGATATGCTCACATGAATGTCCAAAAGTGAAACAGAGACCACCAATCTTTTTCACTAATTCAAGCTTATCATTATTTTCTCTGCGAAATTGAGGGTTATATAGAAAGGCTGCCCTCCTTCCTTATATTTCTCTGCACGTCGGTTGAAATCATTTTATTTCCCTTCCTTGCATTCTATGCATGTCGTCCTCTTTCCTTCCTTGCTTACTGCTCCTTCATTTGGACTGCTTTCCTTTCTTTTCTTACTCTGTAAAGAAAGAGGAACTCAATTTTATGCACGTCGAGATCTTATTTCCTTCCTTCCTTTCTTTCTATGCATGTCGTCCTCTTATTTCCTTCCTTCCTTTCTTTCTATGCATGCCGTCCTCTTATTTCCTTCCTTCCTTTCTTTCTATATCTATGCATGCCGTCCTCTTATTTCCTTCCTTTCTTTTCTATGCACTAGCAAAAGAGCCCGTACGTTGTAACGGGAGATTTTTTTTTTCATAATCTTCAATGGCCATGGCCACATTTTGTTGCATCATCAAGATACACTATCACTCTCAATTTCGTGAAATCATGAACAATTTTTAAAATCATCATCATTTTTTAAAACTCATGCACATATTTGAAATCATGAACATTTTTAAAAATTGTGAACACTTTTTCAAATTTTTGAACATTTTCTAAAATTAAAAATATTTTTTGAATTCATGAACATTTTACACTATTTGCAAACAGTTTTTAAAATTGTGAACATATTTTATTTTATGTGCAAATGGACGAACAAATGATGGATGAAAATCTGGTAATAAGGGACGTATAAAAAAAGAGAGTAAGAAACATTCGTGTCTTTAATAAAAAAGGAAAGTACTAATTAAAGGTGCAACATAAAAATAATTTTAAAAATAATTAACATGGAAGATAACATTATATTTAGAATCTACAAAATTTTAAGGGCGATTTTCATATCTAGCATGCTAAATTTGGAGTTGAGGTTTGAAAGATATAAATATTTAAAAAATACTTGAATCTGCAAAAAAAGAATTAAAAGAGAATATTTTGACCGTATTGTACCTTGTAGACCATCTGTTAAGCGACATTTGGCAAAATAGCTCTATACTACGCTAACTGAAATTCGCGAAAAAAAAGCTACAAAAATGGGGATGACCGGGTTTCGAACCCAGGTCTCCTGAATGGTGGAGAAACACCCAGACCAGTAGGCTGGTTTGTTGGCTTGTGTTGTATAAGGGCGTTTCGTTAGATGAACCAAGAACTATCGGTGGCGAGTTAAGAAATAAAAAACGAATCGTTTTCCCACTTATAGATGGCACTGGTGGGTAATTTTTAGTAACTTGAAGGGTAATTTTAATGACGGGCGACCAGAAGCGATAGTCCCTTTATTAATAGGTAAAGATGTCGTCCTATTTTCTTCCGTCATTTATTTATTCCCGAGATAGCTCCTTATACATAGAAGCTCAAAGGCGTATATAAATTGAGAGGATTAGACGAAAGAAGGTGAGGTGCAACTATTTACTAGATAGAACAATTTTATCTACATAAAACACTGGGGTACCTCAGTTGGTTGCAACAATGGATCTATGAGAGGGAGGTCGCAAGTTCAATTCTCTACAAAAGCAAATATTTTTTGCCTTGGCTTATGTGGGCCTTCTTTCGTGGGCCACAGCGCCAAGTTGGGTCGAGAAACCGACTGTGCGTACGCGCTGGGCGTGTAACTCGGATTGAAGCGACGAAATTTATAGAGGAAGAAGCGTTTAACCCTTTAATAGTAGGTATAAATATAGATATAGACTAGCACAAATGCATGTGCGTTGCAACGGAAAAATCAGTTTATATTCAAGTGTATTTATAATAATATGTGCAAAAACACATTCGTTGTTCATGCAAATTTTAGTCAAATTTTTTAAGATCCAAAATTATCGAAATAGGACATGCTAATCTTATAGAATATTTCTTTACCTACATCAACATACTTTCCTCCATGAAACAAAATAAAATTACAAACTTCTCCTTAAAAGAAATTAGGAACTCGGTAAAGTTTAGCCAATGCCGCTCACAAAATTCGGAGAGAGATAGCATACCTTCGCAACAACTATTATATTTTTGGGCTTGTTCGAGTGGGGGTATTTGGATATTTTCTAGATTTTAAAAATATTGTACTAAAATAGTGTTTTGGGCTCACCACGGCTCTTGTTAAAAACAAAGTCATATATGATGTTTATTTTTTCGTTTACATTCTTAGTTTCACCGACAACTCAACATGGACATAGAAAAATCCCCAGCGCAGCAGGAAGCAGGCAACAACTGTAGTTTTGTCGGGCATCAAAAGCTCACAAAAAAATTCAGGTTTAGCCCCCTATGTCAACATGTATGTGCTTGATCTTGTCTTTCAGTAGGCTGCACCACGTTGGTGCGTGGCCTTATGCTGCTTCATTCTTGCCTCATGCAGTCCACCTATGCATAGCTGGCAGCGGCTCGAAGGTCTCACACCTCTTTGAGCACACAATCGCACGATTTCCCCTCAATTCGCTTTCCTTATTTACTTTTTCAAAGGTGGCATGATTTTTCCCTCGATTATCTTTCGTTTCTCAATTTCCTTTCCTTCCTTGAATTCTCCTTTCTTTATTTCCTGGGACAACTCCTTGATAACCAGGAAACTTAAAATGTATATAAACTGGTTGTATTGTGTGCAAAAAACCAAGGTGGGACTAAACAAAACCAACCTTTGTGTCTCTATCTCTAACACAAAAGTGACTTAGCTAGTGTAGTTGGGCCGGCTTATAGCGCGCGGCAGGCCTCGTAGCTGGGCTAGCTTACAGCGCACGGTTCAACCGTGTTTAATTTAACGGGCTGAGGCCCAGCCAAGCGATGGGTGAACAAACCAGAAAACCAAAAACAATCGATCGTGATGTACGAAGGCACTTGTTGACTTACGAGAAAAGGAAAGACGGACGGACGAAGATAGAAAAAAGGGACGAAACAAAACGGGACCAAACCAAGAATACCTATTCCCTTTAATAGTAGGTATATATTAGCAAAATCCTATACGCCGCATGGTGCGTCCATTTGTCCAGCTTTCGCACAAGAGGAATTCGACAGCGAGGTATGATCTGCACCGGCCCGCTCAGCGCTTCACCCATCCCGGCTTTGGGAACCTTCCTAGCTGGATTTTTCGATTTTGGGAACCTTCTAGGAGGTTCCTGAACCGGTTTTTTCTGTTTCAATTAAATCATCTTTGTTCCTTTTTTCCTATTGCTTTTCTGTTTATTTTTCTTTCTCATTTTTATTTTCGAAAAATGTTTGTGTTTTTAGAAACTTGTCCACAAATTAATAAAAATGTTTTCATTTTACAAAAAATTGAGTGTTTCAAATACTGTTCCCATTTTCAAAATATGTTCTCGTTTTCAAAAAATTGTTCATGGTTCCAAATATTGTTCACGTTCTCAGATTTATTCTACAAATTTTAAAAATGTTCCCATTTTCATAAATCTTTTGTGTTTCTAAAAATTATTTCTGTTGTCAAAAGTTGTTCCAAATTTCAAAAATTGTTTCTGTTTCCAAAAATTGTTCACGTTTTCAAATTTGTTCTGCAGTTTCAATAAATGTTCATGTTTTATTTTTTTCTGGTACTTCCAAAATTGTTCCACTTTTCAAAATTTGTTCAGAAATTTCAGTTTTTTAACTTTTTTCTAAATTTTTGGGAGTTTATAAAAAATTGACGTTTTCTAATAATCTTAAGTGTTTCACAATATTTTTTCCGGTTCCAGAAAATGTTCGCATGTTCAAAAAAAATGTTCCTAATTTTTAAGAAGTTCATATTTACAGAAAATACTTCAACTTTTCCAACAAGAAAATAAGAAAAAATGGAAACAGTTCGCCTGTCATAAAACAATTTATTTTCAAAAACTAAATCTGATTTCCATAATATTAAACAAATTTTGAAATCCTGACGATTTTTTTAAAAATACGAATAATTTCTGAAAAGAGCAACATTTTGTTGAATTTCTGAACAAATTTCAGTATCATGAAAATTTTCAGGAATTTCGAGCAAAAATTAAAAACACCAAAAAGAAAATCAGAAAAAGGAAAAAAAAATATGGATCTGCGTTGTTTTTGGTTCTTATAAAATTGCGCTGCCGATTTAATCATTCGTAGAGATTATGTCTACTCGATATTTTTTGAGGTCAACAGACTCGGGCTACAATACCGGTTCCGGTGGTTCCTAGCTTGGCCCGGCCCAGTCAGGTATCCGCTGTGCGTGCACCAGACGAGATTAACGCTGCCGCCAGATTCGGCCAACTCAGCGCGGACCACAAACTATCAACGCTTTTTTTTCTTCCTTTTTCGTTTCCTTTATTTTTTACCTCTGCATTTATTTTGAAACATTCTGAATGTATCTATTATACAAATCATTACATATACAAAGTAAAATATTGTTAATCATGCATTAAGAAATTTGTTAAACACGTATAGAAAATGTTTCTAATGTATAGAATTTTTTTACATTTTATATGAAAATAATTGGTCTCAAAACATATGTAGAAAAAAAGCATTAATCATGTATTTAAAAAATATTAAAAATCCATATAAAAAACGTTCATGATATATATACAAAGAATGTACAATGTTTATGGGAAAGTAGACATAAAAAACTGTATGTTCAATAAAATGATAATCATGTATTTCAAAAATGTTAAGCGTATATAAAAAAATTCCTGATGTATACAAAAACAAGTAGATTGTGAATGGAAAAGTAGACATAAAAAATATATGTACATGAGAAATATTAGAAATTGTTTATAATAAATATTCATGATGTACAAGAAAAATGTGCGACATAGATAAATTATATGTAAAAACTATATGCTTTAGAAAAGTTTAATCATATATTTGTAAAATGTTAACCATGTATATATGAAATATCCCTGATATTTATAAAAAATGTAATATAATAATGCAAGAATAGACATAAAATATAGGTTTAAGAAAATGCCAACCAACTATTTAAAAATATTTATTATGTATAAATATTCAACATTGATACAAAAAATGTAGCCGTAAAAAAGATTTCAACAAGTAAAATATTGTATTTGGAAAATGCTAACGAGTACATAAAAATGTTCCTGATGTGTATGTAAAATGCTGAATGTGTATGTAAAAAAGTTGACATCAAAATAAAGAAAAATAAAAACAATGAGAACCGACAAAAGACAAAGAAAGGAAAAAGTAAAAGTGAAACCATGAAAGAAAAACGGAAATGTGAAAAATATGACGAGGAAACAAAAGAAAACAAAAACAAAATAAAAGAATAAAAGAACTGAACAAAACCAGTACCGCGAGCTAATGGGCCAGCCTTATAACCGCGCGCGTTCAGGCGAGACGGATACTTTCAGGCGGCAAATCCTCGAAAATCCTATACAACGCACGTTGCGTCAAGTTGTCGAGGATTCGCACAGGCGTGATGAGCGACCGACGCGATCTGGGCCGGCTTGTTAGATTCCCAGCCGGTTTTATCCGGTTTGGGGAACATTAAGGTTTCTCAACCGGTTTTTTTCCTTCCTTATTTGTTCTGTTGCTGTATCTTTTTCGTTTTTCTTCTTTTCTGTTTCCCTTTCTGCTTTTATCTCATTTTTCAAAAAAAATCTTCCTTTTTTGTTTCATTTTTTCCCTTTTCAATTTCTTTAAATGTTTGTCTATTCCATAAATTGTTTGCAAATTTGAAAAATGTTCACATTGCCAAAAATTGTTCACATTTCAAATTTGTTCGGGAGTTTCAAAAATTGTTCACGTGTGCAAAACATGTTTGCGGTTCCAAGAAATGTTGTCATTTTCGAAAATTGTTCTTAAATATCAGTAAATGTTTGTGTTTTAAATTTTATTTGGGGACTTTCAAAACAAATCATGTTTTTTAAAAATCTGTGCTTTTCCGAATGTTTTTCTCATTTTCAAACTTTGTTATTAATTTCATAAAATGTTCCCCTTTTATAAAAATATTCATAAAAATGTTCATATTTTCTGAAAATGATTTAATTTTTTTAAAATATGTTCACATAATTTAAAAAGCGTTCACGTTTTCACCAAATATTCATTATTTTTTATTTTTTATAAGCAAGAGCAAAAAAAATTCTAGTTTAAAAAGTTGCTTGCAAACTTTAGAAAATGTTTGTGTTTCCAAAAGATTGTTTACATGTATAGATTTGTTTATGAGATTTATGAACTGTTCACTTTTACCAAAAAACTCAGTTTTCTTATATTTGTTTACAAATTCAAATAATGTTCAGAAATTTCAAAATTTGTTCCTGTTAAAATTTATTCACAAATGCAAAAAAATATATGTTTTCAAAATTTGTTCGCATATTCAAAAAAATTATGAATTTGAAAAATGTTCCTTTTGTACAAAATTTTATTATTTTAAAAATCTATTCACATTTACAAATCTTGTTTGAAATTTCAAACCTTGTTCATAGATTCATTAAAATTCCATTATTTCAAAAAGGTTGAGTTTTCTAAATTTTGATCATGGATTTGAAAAGTGTCAGACTAGGTGGGGTGAGCCGTTTCGATAAAGTTGTCAGACTACATGAGACTATTCACACCAAGATGGTTGGCCTTCGAGGCTAAGTTATTTGTTCTCTTCGGGTAGAGGGTACAAGTTCGGTTGGGCCTCGTGTGGCATCGCTCCTTTGAAGGAGTGGACCAAAGATCATAAGGTGGAACTCATCTGTCGAGCCAAGGACTCCGAACCCGAGGTTGTTATTAAAGTCGTCCTCGGCATAGAAGACCAGTTCGGGGGCTGCTGACGGTGTCCTGTATAAGAGGGTAGTAACCTAGTCGACCCAACTTCCTCGGGCTGGCCCGACGGGCCCTCGCTCATACTCAAGATGGACTCTGGAGGCCGTACACAGGAGGCGTGATCAAGACTACATCCGTCGAAGACTTGACATGTACTCCAAGATCCCTCCTGCCACCTTGCTCCTATTTGCCGACCTTGTAACCCTAGATACCCTCCTTGGCGTGTATATAAGCCATAGGGTTTAGCCCATGGGGGGACATCAACGCAAAATCATTCATCTAGCCTTAGAGTTAGACCACACATTACAATCTCGAGGTAGATCAACCTTGTACTGGATACATCTTAATCAATATAAACAGGAGCGGGACGTAGGGTTTTACCTCCATCAAGGGGTCCTGAACCTGGGTAAACATAGTCTCCTTCGTTATTGTTATCCTCGATCTGAGATCCACAGCTCGGGACCCCCTACCCCGAGGTCTGCCGGTTTTGACACCGACAGCTGGGACGGCCACCCCACAAGTATAAATGAAGGGACCCCACAAGTATAGATGCAGGGACCTCCTATTCAACCCATATAGGGTCGTTTGAATTCCTACCAAAACTTGGTTGACCCGTAGATTTTTGCGTCTATTTGAATCAGCCCAGAGAATTGGCTCGCCGCACTTGCCTTGCTCACCTCCTCGTTATTTCCGCCAATGGCGACATGAAGGCGTTGAAATGCTTGGCAAAAAATTGGCGTTGTTAAGGCATCTAAACACTAACCTTTAATCCGCCTGTATCGGTCCATACCGAACAATCTGGACGTGTTTTGCTATGCAATGTGGTAACCTATCCGTCCGTGCAGCGGTTCGGATGTCCTTTTTTGCAAACAGGTGATACGTCCATTTTGCATCATGTTTTGCTACTGTTATTTATAATATTTTATGCATAATAATGCTTCATGGAGTAATTCTAATGCCGTTTCTCTCATAATATGCAAGGTTTACACAAAGAGGGAGAATGCCGGCAGCTGGAATTCTGGACCTGAAAAAGCTACGTCAGAGTCACCTATTCTGCACATCTCCAAATGAGCCGAAACTTTATGGAGAATTGTTTTGGAATATATGAAAAATACTGAAGCAAACTAACTACCAGAGGGAGCTCACCAGGTGGGCACAACCCACCTGGGCGTGGTAGGCACCCCAGGCGCGCCCTGGTGGGTTGTGCCCTCCTCAGCCCACCTCCAGTGCCCATCTTCCGGTATATAAGTCATTTTGACCTAGAAATAATAACGAGGACTTTCTGGATGGAACGCTGCCGTCTCGAGGTGGAACTTGGGCAGGAGCACTTTTACCCTCCGGTGGAGCGATTTCGTAGGGGGAACTTCCCTCCCGGAGGAGGAAATCATCACCATCGTCATCACCAACAACCCTCTCATCTTTGGGAGGCCAATATTCATCAATATCTTCAACAACACCATCTCCTCTCAAACCCTAGTTCATTTATTGTGTTTAATCTTTGTACCGGAACCTCAGATTGGTACCTGTGGGTGACTAGTAGTGTTGATTACATCTTGTAGTTGATTACTATATGGTTTATTTGGTGGAAGATTATATGTTCAGATCCATTATGCTATTTAATACCCCTCCGATCTTGAGCATGATTATCATTTGTGAGTGGTTACTTTTGTTCTTGAGGTCACGGGAGAAATCTTGTTGCAAGAAATCATGTGAACTTGACATGTGTTCGATATTTTGATGATATGTATGTTGTGATTCCCTTAGTGGTGTGATGTGAACATCGACTACATGGCACTTCGCCATATTTGGGCCTAAGGAGTGCATAGTGGAGTAGTTATTAGATGATGGGTTGGTAGAGTGATAGAAGCTTAAACCCTAGTTTATGCGCTACTTCGTAAGGGACTGATTTGGATCCAAAAATTTAATGCTATGGTTAGATTTTATCTTAATACTTTTCTGGTAGTTGCGGATGCTTGCGAGGGGGTTAATCATAAGGTTGTTCAAGTAAAAACAACACCTAAGCACTGGTCCACCCACATATCAAATTATCAAAGTAGTGAACACGAATCAAACCAACATGATGAAAGTGACTAGATGAAATTCCCGTGTACCCTCAAGAACGCTTTGCTTATTATAAGAAACCATTTTGGCATGTACTTTGCTACAAAAGGATTGGGCTATCTTGCTGCACTTTATTTACCGTTACTTGCTCGTTACAAATTACCTTGCTAGAAAACTACTCGTTACCAACAATTTCAGTGCTTGTAGAAATTACCTTACTGAAAACCACTTGTCATTTCCTTCTACTCCTCATTGGGTTTGACACTCTTACTTATCAAAAGGACTACGATTGATCCCCTATACTTGTGGGTCACCAAGTCTCTTTTCTGGCGCCGTTGCCGGGGAGTGAAGCACTCTTGGTAAGTGGAAGTCGGTAAGGAAAAATTATTACTACGTGCTGAAATTTATTATCACTTGTTACTATGGAGAACCATCCTTTGAGGGGTTTGTTCGGGGTATCTTCACACTGACCGGAACCACAATTAGTTGCCCCTCAACCTACTGCACCTACTTAAAATATTGGTTATGAAATTCCTTTGGGTATGATAGAACAACTGCTAGCTAATCCTTATGTAGGAGATGGAACTGAACATCCTCATATGCACTTAATATATGTGGATGAAATTTGTGGAGTGTTTAAGCTTGCATGTTTATACGGAGATGAAACTAAGAAGAAGGTTTTCCCTTTATCTTTGAAGGGAAAAGCATTGGCATGGTATAGACTATGCGTGATATTTGATCTTAGAATTGGAATCGATCGAAATTGGAATTTCACCAAAAAAATTATCCTATGCATCTAGTTCATCGTGATCGGAATTACATATATAACTTTTAGCCTTGTGTTGGGGAACGTAGCAATAATTCAAAAAAAATCCTACGTGTCACCAAGATCAATCTAGGAGATACTAGCAACGAGAGAGAGGGAGTGCATCTTCATACCCTTGAAGATCGCTAAGCGGAAGCGTTACAAGAACACGGTTGGTGGAGTCGTACACGCAACGATTCAGATCGTGGTCGATTCCGATCTAAGCGCTGAACAACGGCGCCTCTGCGTTCAACACACGTACAGCCCGGGGACGTCTCCTCCTTCTTGATCCAGCAAGGGGAGAGGAGAAGTTGAGGGATAACTCCGACAACACGACGGCGTGGTGGTGATGGAGCTCGTGGTTCTCCGGCAAGGCTTCGCCAAGCGCTACGGAGGAGGAGGAGGTGTAGGAGAGGGGGAGGGGCTGCGCCAGGGGAAGGGTGTGTGGCTGCCCTCTCTCTCCCTCACTATATATAGGGGGAAGGGGGGTGGAGGAGGCACCCTAGGGTTCCCTAGGGGAGGGGCGGCGGCCATAGGGGAAACCCTAGATGGGTTTGGGCGCCCCCACCCCTAGGAAACTTGCCCCCAAGCCGGGAAGGGTGGCTGCCCTAGGGGAGGCGCCCCCACCTCTCCAAGTTACGTGAGATGGGATGGGAGGGGTGCTCAGCCCCTTAGTGGGCTGATGTGCCCCCTCCCCTTGGCCCATAAGGCCCCCCAACGCTTGCGGGGGCCTCCGAAACCCCTTTCGGACACGCTGGTCGTCACTTGGTACCCCCGGAACAATGTCGGACTCCAATACCCTTCGTCCAATATATTGATCTTCACCTCCGGACCATTTCGGAACTCCTCGTCACGTCTGGGATCTCATCTGGGACTCCGAACAACCTTCGGTAACCACATACTATTTCCCATAACAACTCTAGCGTCACCGAACCTTAAGTGTGTAGACCCTACGGGTTCGGGAACCATGCAGACATGACCGAGACATCTCTCCGGCCAATAACCAATAGAGGGATCTGGATACCCATATTGGCTCCCCACATTTTCCACGATGATCTCATCGGATGAATCACGATGTCGGGGATTCAATCAATCCCGTATACAATTCCCTTTGTCTATTGGTATGTTACTTGCCCGAGATTCGATCGTTGGTATCCCCATACCTTGTTCAATCTCGTTACTGGCAAGTCTCTTTACTCGTTCCGTAATGCATGATCCCATGACCAACTCCTTAGTCACATTGAGCTCATTATGATGATGCATTAATGAGTGGGCCCAGAGATACCTCTTCGTCATACGGAGTGACAAATCCCTGTCTCGATTCGTGCCAACCCAACAGACACTTTCGGAGATACCTATAGTGCACCTTTATAGCCACCCAGTTACGTTGTGACGTTTGGTACACCCAAAGCATTCCTACGGTATCCGGGAGTTGCACAATCTCGTGGTCTAAGGAAATGATACTTGACATTAGAAAAGCTTTAGCAAACGAACTACACGATCTTGTGCTACGCTTAAAATTGGGTCTTGTCCATCACATCATTCTCCTAATGATGTGATCCCGTTATCAATGACATCCAATGACATCCAATGTCCATGGTCAGGAAACCATGACCATCTATTGATCAACGAGCTAGTCAACTAGAGGCTTACTAGGGACATGTTGTGTCTATGTATTCACACATGTATTACGTTTCGGTTAATACAATTATAGCATGAACAATAGACAATTATCATGAACAAGGAAATACAATAATAACCATTTTATTATTGCCTCTAGGGCATATTTCCAACAGTCTCCCACTTGCACTAGAGTCAATAATCTAGTTCACATCACTATGTGATTGCATGAATCCAACACCCAGGGGTTTGTTCATATCTTGCTTGTGAGAGAGTTTATTAGTCTGAGTTTGAACCTTTCAGATCCATGTGTGCTTTACAAATCTCTATGTCATCTTGTGTAGATAGCTACCACGCGCTACTTGGAGCTATTCCAAATAACTGTTCTACTATACGAATCCGGTTTACTACTCAGAGTCATCCGGATTAGTGTCAAAGTTTGCATCGACGTAACCCTTTACGATGAACTCTTTTACCACCTCCATAATCGAGAAAATTCCTTAGTCCACTAGTTACTAAGGATAAGTTCGACCGCTGTTGTGTGATCCATTCTTGGATCACTCTTGTACCCCTTGACTATCTCATGGCAAGGCACACTTCAGGTGCGGTACACGGCATAACATACTGTAGAGCCTACGTTTAAAGCATAGGGGACGACCTTCAGCCTTTCTCTCTCTTCTGCCATGGTCAGGTCTTAAGTCTTACTAAATATTCACACCTTGTAACACAGCTAAGAACTCCTTCTTTGCTGATCTATTTTGAACTCCATCAAAATCTTGTCACGGTATGTATTCATTCGAAAGTACTATTAAGCGTTTTTTATCTATCCTTATAGATCTTGATGCTCAATGTTTAAGTAGCTTAATCCAGATTTTCAATTGAAAAACACTTTTCAAATAACCCTGCATGCTTTCCAGAAATTCTACATCATTTCTAATCAACAATATGTTAACAACATATACTCGTAAAAAATTCTATAGTGCTCCCACTCACTTCTTTGGAAATACAAGTTTCTCATAAACTTTGTATAAACCCAAAATCTTTGATCAAAGCGTACATTCCAATTCTGAGATGCTTACTCCAGTCCTTTAGAAGGATTGCTGGAGCTTTGCATACTTGTCAGCTTCTTTCAGGATTGACAAAACCTTCTGGTTGTATCACATACAACCTTTCCTCAAGAAAAATGTCGAGGAAACAATGTTTTTTTTACATCCTATCTGCAAGATTTCATAAATAATGCAGTAACTGCTAACATAATTCCAACAGACTCTTAGCATCACTACGAGTGAGAAAGTCTCATCGTAGTCAACTCCTTGAACTTGTCGGGAAACATCTTAATGACAAGTCGAGCTTTCTTAATGGTGACACTTACCATCATTGTCTGTCTTCCTTTTAAAATCCATCTGCACCCAACAGCCTTACGACCATCAAGTGACATCTTAACGACAAGTCGAGCTTTCTTAATGGTGACATTTACCATCATTGTCCGTCTTCCTTTTAAAATCCATCTGCACTCAACAGCCTTATGACCATCGAGCTGTTCTGTCAAAGTCTACACTTTGTTTTCATATATGGATCCTCTCTCGGATTATATGGCCTCGAGCCATTTTGGAATCCAGGCCCACCATCGCTTCTCCATAGCTCGTAGGTTCATTGTTGTCTAGCAACATGACTTCCAAGATAGGATTACGTACCACTCTGAAGTAGTACGCATCCTTGTCATCCTACGAGGTTTGGTAGTGACTTGATCTGAAGTCTCATGATCACTATCATAAGCTTCCACTTCAATTGGTGTAGGTGCCACAGGAACAACTTCCTGTGCCCTGCCACACACTAGTTGAAGAGACGGTTCAATAACCTCATCAAGTCTCCACCATCCTCCCACTCAATTCTTTCGAGAGAAACTTTTCCTCGAGAAAGGACCCGATTCTAGAAACAATCCCTTATTGCTTTCGAATCTGAGACAGGAGGTATACCCAACTGTTTTGGGTGTCCTATGAAGATGCATTTATTCGCTTTGGGTTCGAGCTTATCAGCCTGAAACTTTTTCACACAAGCGTCGCAGCCCCAAACTTTTAAGAAATGACAGCTTAGGTTTCTCTAAACCATAGTTCATACGGTGTCATCTCATCGGAATTACGTGGTGCCCCTTTTAAAGTGAATCTGGTTGTCTCTAATGCCTAACCCATAAACTATCGTGGTAATTCGATAAGAAACATCATGGTATGCATCATATCCAATAGGGTGCAGTTATGATGTTCAGACACACCATCACACTATGGTGTTCCAGGCTGTATTAGTTGTGAAACAATTTCCACAATGTCTTAATTCTGTGCCAAACTCGTAATTCAGATATTCATCTCTATGATCAGATCATAGATCTTTTATCCTCTTGTCACGACGATCTTTCAACTTCACCCTGAAATTACTTGAACCTTTCAATAATTCAGACTCGTGATTCATCAAGTAAATATACTCAACATCTACTCAAATCATCTGTGAAGTAAGAACATAACGATATCCACTACACGCCTCAGCACTCATTGGACTGCACACATCAAAATGTATTTCTTCCAACAAGTTGCTTTCTAGTTCCATTTTACTGAAAAACGAGGCTTTCAGTCATCTTGCCCATGTGGTATGATTTGCATGTCTCAAGTGATTCAAAATCAAGTGAGTCCAAACGGTCCATTTGCATGGAGTTTCTTCATGCATATACACCAATAGACATGGTTCGCATGCCTCAAACCTTTCAAAAAAAATGAGTGAGCCCAAAGATCCATCAACATGGAGCTTCTTCATGCGTTTTATACCGATATGACTTACGTGGCAGTGCCACAAGTAGGTGGTACTATCATTACTATCTTTTGGCATGAACATGTGTATCACTACGATCGAGATTCAATAAAGCATTCATTTCAGGTGTAAGACCATTTGAAGGTATTATTCAAATAAACAGAGTAACTATTATTCTCCTTAAATGAATAACCGTATTGCGATAGTCATAATCCAATCATGTCTATGCTCAACGCAAACACCAATCTCGATGGTAGAGGGGCGTGCGATGCTTGATCATATCAACACTGGAAACACTTCCAACACATATCGTCAGCTCACCTTTAGCTAGTCTCCGTTTATTCCGTAGCTTTTACTTCGAGTTACTAACACTTAGCAACCGAACCGGTATCTCATACCCTGGTGCTACTAGGAGTACTAGTAAAGTACACATCAACACAATGTATATCCAATATACTTCTATCGACCTTGCCAGCCTTCTTATCTACCAAGTATCTAGGGTAATTCTGCTCCAGTGGCTGTTCCCTTTATTACAGAAGCACTTAGTCTCGGGTTTGGGTTCAACCTTGGGTCTCTTCACTAGAGCAGCAGCTGAATTGCCGTTTCATGAAGTATCCCTTCTTTCCCTTGCCCTTCTTGAAACTAGTGGTTTCACCAACCATCAATAATTGATGCTCCTTCTTGATTTCTACTTTTGTGATGTCAAACATCGCGAATATCTCAAGGATCATCATATATGTGCCTGATATATTATAGTTCATCACGAAGCTCTAGCAGCTTGATGGTAATGACTTCGGAGAAACATCACTATCTCATCTGGAAGATCAACTCCCACTCAATTCAAATGATTGTTGTACTCAGACAATCTGAGCACAAGCTCAACAATTGAGTTTTTTCTCCCTTAGTTTGTAGGCTAAGAAAATCGTCGGAGGTCTTATACCTCTTGACGTGGGCACGAGCCTGAAATCCCAATTTCAGCCCTCGAAACATCTCATATGTTTCGCGACGTTCCAAAATGTCTTCGGTGCCTCAACTCTAAACCGTTTAACTGAACTATCACGTAGTTATCAAAGTGTGTATGTCAGATGTTCGCAACATCCACAGACAACGTTCGAGGTTCAGCACACTGAGCGGTGCATTAAGGACATAAGCCTTCTATGAAGCAATGAGGACAATCCTCAGTTTACGGACCTAGTCCGCATAATTTCTACTATCAACTTTCAACTAAATTTTCTCTAGGAACATATCTAAACAGTAGAACTGAAGCGCGAGCTACGGCATAATTTGCGAAGATCTTTTGACTATGTTCAGGATAATTAAGTTCATCTTATGAACTCCCACTTAGATAGACATCCCTCTAGTCATCTAAGCGATTACATGATCCGAGTCAACTAGGCCGTGTCCGATCATCACGTGAGACGGACTAGTCATCATTGGTGAACATCTTCATGTTGATCGTATCTACCATACGACTCATGCTCGACCTTTCGATCTCTGTGTTCCGAGGCCATGTCTGTACATGCTAGGCTCGTCAAGTTAACCCTAAGTGTTTTGCATGTGTAAAACTGTCTTACACCCGTTGTATGTGAACGTAAGGATCTATCACACCCGATCATCACGTGGTGCTTCGAAACGACGAACTTTAGCAATGGTGCACAGTTAGGGGAGAACACTTCTTGAAATTGTTGTAAGGGATCATCTTATTTACTACCGTCGTTCTAAGTAAATAAGATGTATAAACATGATAAACATCACATGCAATCAAACAGTGACATGATATGGCCATCATCACTTTGCTCCTTTTGATCTCCATCTTCGGGGCTCCATGATCATCATCGTCACCGGCATGACACCATGATCTCCATCATCATGATCTCCATCATCGTGTCTTCGGGAAGTTGTCACGCCAACTATTACTTCTACTACTACAGCTAACAGTTAGCAATAAAGTAAAGTAATTACATGGCGTTTATGTTGACACGCATGTCATAAATAAATTAAGACAACTCCTATGGCTCCTGCCGGTTGTCATACTCATCGACATGCAAGTCGTGATTCCTATTACAAGAACATGATCAATCTCATACATCACATATATCATTCATCACATCCTTTTGGCCATATCACATCACATAGCATACCCTGCAAAAACAAGTTAGACGTCCTCTAATTGTTGTTTGCATGTTTTACGTGGCTGCTATGGGTTTCTAGCAAGAACGTTTCTTACCTACGCAAAAACCACAACGTGATATGCCAATTGCTATTTACCCTTCATAAGGACCCTTTTCATCGAATCCGATCCGACTAAAGTGGGAGAGACAGACACCCGCCAGCCACCTTATGCAACTAGTGCATGTTTGTCGGTGGAACCGGTCTCACGTAAGCATACGTGTAAGGTTGGTCCGGGCCGCTTCATCCCACGATGCCGCCGAATCAAGATAAGACTAGTAACGGCAAGCATATTGAACAAAATCAACGCCCACAACTACTTTGTGTTCTACTCGTGCATAGAAACTACGCATAGACCTAGCTCATGATGCCACTGTTGGGGAACGTAGCATAAATTCAAAATTTTCCTACGTGTCACCAAGATCAATCTATGGAGAGACTAGCAACGAGGGGAAGGAGAGTGCATCTACATACCCTTGTAGATCGCTAAGCGGAAGCGTTCAAGAGAACGGGGTTGATGGAGTCGTACTCGTCGTGATCCAAATCACCGATGACCAAGTGCCGAACGGACGGCACCTCCGCGTTCAACACACGTACAGCACGGTGACGTCTCCCATGCCTTGATCCAGCAAGGAGAGAGGGAGAGGTTGAGGAAGACTCCATCCAGCAGCAGCACAACGGCGTGGTGGTGGTGGAGGAGCGTGGCTATCCTGCAGGGGTTCGCCAAGCACCACAGAAGAGGAGGAAGAAGAGATGCAGGGCTGCACCAACGAGAGATCGAATCGCGTCATATGGGCAGCCCTAGGCCTCACTATATATAGGGGAGAGGGAGGAGGGTGCGCCCCCTCTAGGGTTCCCACCCCTAGGGGGGGCGGCAGCCCTAGATGGGAAACAAGGGGCGACCAAGAGGGGAGAGAGGGAGGCGCCCCCTAGGGTGGGCCTTAGGCCCATCTAAGCCTAGGGTTTCCTCCTTTTTTCCTCCTAGCTGCCCCTTGGGCCTTGTGGGAGGCGCACTAGCCCACTCAGGGGCTGGTCCCTCACCACTCTTGGCCCATGCAAGCCTCCGGGGTTGGTGGCCCCACTTGGTGGACCCCCGGGACCCTCCCGGTGGTCCTGGTACATTACCGATAAACCCCGAAACTCTTCCGGTGACCAAAACAGGACTTCCCATATATAAATCTTTACCTCCGGACCATTCAGGAACTCCTCGTGACATCCGGGATCTCATCCGGGACTCCGAACAACATTCGGTAACCACATACAAACTTCCTTTACAACCCTAGCGTCATCGAACCTTAAGTGTGTAGACCCTACGGGTTCGGGAGACATGCAGACATGGCCGAGACGTTCTCCGGTCAATAACCAACAGCGGGATCTGGATACCCATGTTGGCTCCCACATGTTCCACGATGATCTCATCGGATGAACCACGATGTCAAGGACTTAATCAATCCCGTATACAATTCCCTTTGTCTAGCGGTATTGTACTTGCCCGAGATTCGATCGTCGGTATACCGATACCTTGTTCAATCTCGTTACCGGCAAGTCTCTTTACTCGTTCCGTAACACATCATCCCGTGATCAACTCCTTGATCACATTGTGCACATTATGATGATGTCCTACCGAGTGGGCCCAGAGATACCTCTCCGTTTACACGGAGTGACAAATCCCAGTCTCGATTCGTGCCAACCCAACAGACACTTTCGGAGATACCTGTAGTGCACCTTTATAGTCACCCAGTTACGTTGTGACGTTTGGTACACCCAAAGCATTCCTACGGTATCCGGGAGTTGCACAATCTCATGGTCTAAGGAAATGATACTTGACATTAGAAAAGCTTTAGCATACGAACTACACGATCTAGTGCTATGCTTAGGATTGGGTCTTGTCCATCACATCATTCTCCTAATGATGTGATCCCGTTATCAATGACATCCAATGTCCATGGTCAGGAAACCGTAACCATCTATTGATCAACGAGCTA